>NC_141549.1:88592500-88892500 GCF_021556685.1 Rattus norvegicus
GGACCAGTCACTCTACCTGTTCTCACCACCACCCATTCCTGCCAGCAAGGACGTTAGCACAGAAGGCCATCAATCAAAACTAAGCACATGCTTCCTCTAGTTATTCTGTCCCTGTGAGGGGAACGAGGAAGCAGCCGGCCTCTAATGTTTTACTTTAGTACAGCTGGGCAGGCTGTGGAGTGTTCACACCCATGATATGCAAAAATCAAACAGAACGGGGCCACCACGCACAGACCCAGGCTGTGCAATGCTGCAGAGACTTGAAGTTCTTTGGGTCTCAGTTTTCATTTGTGAAATATGGACAATATAACACCTACTCTACAAAGGTTATTGAAGAATTTCATGGGATATGCTATTTAAAAGGCACAAGTCTACTATAGACAGGAGGAATGGCATCTGTTGCCATTTTGTGATTCAAACACTGGCTATGTTTGTAGTAAATATTTCCTATTTCCCATAGCTTTCGAGAGTAGAGGTTAAATGAAAGGTTGAACCGAAGAGGTTATCATCATGGTTACCATGCACCCCTGCCTAGTGACTCCTTTCCTCTGGAGTTACTGCAGCCAGGGCAGCTCAGTGCAGAAGCTCAATGCCAGGGCAGTGGAACAGCAAAGGATTCTACTGCAAAACAGAACTGAGTGGTTCCTCCCAACTAAAAATGCCTGGTGCTGTGTTTTAATCCATCGGGTAAACTTTTTTTTTTTTTAGTCTTTTCTTTCTGTTTTGGAAAGAGGCCCAGAACCTCATGCTTGTTATACAAGCATTCTACCACTGAGTGACAGGCCCCAATTAGACTCCATTTAATGGAGGACTGAGTGAAGTGAGCTCTGCTTTAACCAGAAAGGAAGGGCCAGAGATGAAAACGTGTGTGTGTGTGTGTGTGTGTGTGTGTGTGTGTGTGTATGCATGTGTGCATGTGAGTGTTTGTGCATGTGTATGTATGCACATACATATATATATTACATGTGAGTGTGTTCATGAATGTGTGTGCACATGTGCACATATGTGTGTATGCATGTGTGTATGTGTGTGCATGCATATGTGTAGGGATGTGTATAAAGATGCACATACTTGAGTGGATACATGTGTGTCCTTGTGCCTGTGTGCATGTGTATACATATATGGCTGTGCGCATGAATGTGTGTATGTATGTGCACGTTTGTACATGTATATGTACACATATGTGTGCCTGTGTATGCCTGTGTGTGTTTCCCTTTCTCCTTTCTGTCACAGTGCTTCTGCTTTGACTGGAATAAGGAAAGGAGAAAGGGAAGGAAATGGAAGGTGAAAACCATCAGTTGAGTTATCAGCCTCAGAAACTCAGTCCTGAAGGACTGCCAGCAGTAGGAACAATATGGGAAGAGAGACATGCTTAGAACCTGATATGAAAGTTATGCTTTCGCTAAACACGCACACACACACACACACACACACACACACACACACACACCCAGACTTTGCATGACTAGTCCCAGAGTCCTTTCTAAAATAATCTCCTGAAGCAACTAGGCAAAAATGCAGGCCCCCAACCCTTGAAACCTGAGCAGTGCTGGAGGCTGAGCCCAAGACTGAAATCCTAGCACCCTGATGGCAGCATGGTCTCACCCTTCACAAATCATCTGTTTGCTAAACACCTCAAACCTGTGTACACATCGTGGAAAGGGAATGCCTTCTCATTTTGTGCCCTCTGGGGCTAATGTTTTCTATCACTCAACACTGCCATCCTGGATCTGACGTCTTCCCTTTCAAATCCACAGGAGTTTCCTCTTTTGTGATCTGAGCAAATTGAAATCTGTGAGCTAGTGATTTGCAAAATGCACGTTGCTACAGAGCAGGCTTTCTGATTAGGTGAGCCTCTGGTAATCACTGGCTTTGCAGGAATGATTCAGGAAACGTCCTCCTGGCAACCTCATTCCCACACAAGCAGGCACGCGATGAAACCCAGGAGGGTGCTGCAGACAGATCCGTAATACACAAATCTCTCAGAGCAGTCTGCAAGTGCACCTCACACTGAGGACCCAGATAGTTAATATGTGAGAACTGTTGCCGAGAAGCTCAGTGGCACTAGCTCTCTCTCCAGAAATGCTGAGGATAATTGTCTTTTAAAGGTAAGAAGGCACTTGAAGTGGTGCTGCCTGCTTTCTGAGCCCTCAGGCATGTGAGAGGCTTGTGACAAGAAAAACTTCCTCCTCACCTGTGCTGCTCTGCTGATTATCTATCCGACTGTGGCACTTTCTGTACCTGGAAATATTCTCCAGATGCCGGGGTGCTCTTCCTCTGGGAGCCAGAGGCAGTCTGTTTGGGAGATTATAAACAACCCCAATATCCACTACGCCAAGCTTTAGAAACAAGTAACTAGATTATTTGTGACTGTAGCCGGTCTGAGCCTTCAATACAATCACGTGGTATTTCTACTAGATAAAGCAAAGTTGAATCTTGTATTCAAAAAAAAAAAAACATTATATGAAGTTAATCTGACTTGGTGGGTTTCACAATAAGCACCAGGGCTAGGAGGATGGTACAATGGATAAAGAGTGCAGTGTGAGAACCCAAATTCTTTTGCTCAGGAACCAGACAAATGCTGACTGGTCCAACTGGCTCCTTTGTGATTCTGTCAGGTGGAAGATGAAGACGGGGTCTCCTAGATGAAGCCCAGGTAGACAGACAAGTTTTATCAGTGAGCGCCCTGGGTTCAAATGAGAGGCCTTCCATCAATGAATAAGCTGGAGAGCTTCAACCTCAGTCCTGCACACACACTCACACACACACACACACACACACACACACACTCACACACACACACACACACACACACACACACACACGCATATCCAGATACATACATGCCTACACACATGAACAGACACTTGAATGACTACATACATATACACAAACGAAGAAAATTATTTTGGCTGGAGATGTGGTTCAGTGGCACAGGAAGTGCTAAGCATAGATAGGGCTGGCCATAGGGTATATATACATCCAGCACTAACACACACACACACACACACACACACAGAGAGAGAGAGAGAGAGAGAGAGAGAGAGAGAGAGAGAGAGAGATCAGTGTTAGAAAACTTCTTGTTCTTGCAGAGGACCCAGGTTTTATTCCCAGCAGCCACACGGCAATAAACAACTGTTTACAATCCCAGTTCCAGTGGGATCTGATACCCTCATCTGACCTCCACAGGTACCACACACACATGCATACATGCAAATGTACAGTCAAAACGCGCATACATATAATAAAGTGAAAGATCCAATTTCTTCCTATAAAAACATCTACAAGTTAAAAAAGAAAGAAGGAAAAGAAAAGAGGGAGGGAGGCAGAGATGGGGGAGGGAAATAGAGGGAGAGAGAGCAGGCTTCCCTCACAGGATGGTCTTTACATCATGGTCTCCTCCTTGCCTGAGGCTCCCAGCACCAGGTTGATGGGGAAAATGTGGCCAACCGAAGACATATAGTCATTTATGGATGTAAATTTCACATTCAGTCTTTTTTTTAAAAAAAAAAAAAACAAGGAAGCACCAACATTTATAATGATGTAACGGTGTCCAGCTTATTCTCCACTACACCAGAAATACAGACGTCAGATCTGATGAATCATAGATGCAGAGGGGTATCATGGTAGCGTCAAGCTGTTCCCTGTTCCCTTGCTCATCCACGAGGAATCACTTACGCACAAAAGCTGGTGGTACAAATCACTCCCTGCTTTTCTTTGTAACTTGTTGTTCCAGGTTAGCCCAGGGACAGGGGAGTTGACTTTCATACTGAGATGTCTAGTGTCTGACAATATGGAACATAAGGTCCCCTAAGAGTTTTTCAGATTCACCTTGACTTTCAAAACAAATTCAATTTATCACTGAAGTTCCAGAGGACAACACAAAAGATTGTACTCTGCTTAATTTCATTAAAAACAAATTACATTTCGGGTTGAAAAATTGGTCTGGAGAGCCCACATGTAGCATGTGTCCGCATGCAAATAGATGAGGGACCCAGGCATGGCCCTCAGGTACAGGGATGAGATGATCAACAAGGCAGTCCGTTGATCAAAAACTGTTGCTTACTAATTGCCGAGCTGTGACACAGAGCTCTCAGTGACCAAAAACATCGGAGAAACAAAAAGCATCAGTTTTATCTGTCTCCTTTTGGATCCATCTGCTTGAAGATCTCCCAGGTTAATTCCGGTAAATTAACTCCACTCCAGTGTTTAGAGGAGAAATGAGGCAGGGTTCTGTGTTTTACATTTTTAATCTTACAGGTGAAGAAAACAGCGTGTTATAAACATAGTGTTTACTCTATAAGGCGCCAAATACCCCAAACATGCACGTTACAAAACGCAGTTTACAGACACCCCTTGCATGACTTACTTATAGGCAGGTCTCCTTAACCCTGACCCACAGACACACCTCACGGTCCCCCAGTTCGGAAAAGTGAAAGGTTTCCTTTACCATCTACAAACTGGCCTATGAGGATGACGCGGTGGCGATTGACACGAAGTAATTACACCTTGGAATAAGACAATTCCAGCTATCACCCAAGCGATATAGCAGTGTCCATGCAATTTGCAGATGAAGCATCAGCTTCAAAGAGCGCCGCCGCGGGGTAACCGCCTCGCTGCCTCTCGCCTCTTCTGGTTTTTGGCAGAATAGAGACTTTAGCCACGTGACAGCGAAAGCCTCTCACGCCACGTGTTTACATGGGTTTCAACGTCCTTCCTTTTCTCGTGTCTTAAAGGAAAGCTTTTATTTCTTCTTTTATGTGTCTCCCTAGTACTTCCCAAAAATTTTTCCCGTGCCATTTTTAATTGATCTGTTGCAGTTATGCATACTACGGATGTCGTCGCTCGCATTTTTTTTCCACCAGATTTTACATTTGTCTTTTCATCCTCTAAGCTCTTTTATACATTTCTTTTGTTTTTGAGGTTATGCTGTGATTATGTCATTTCGCCTTCCTGTGTAACGTTTCATTTGGTTTGGTTTGGTTTGGGTTTCAACACAGGGTTTCTCTGTGTAGCCGTGCCTGTCCTGGAACTCACTTTGTAGACCAGGCTGGCCTCAAGCTTGGAGATCTGCCTGCCCCTACCTCCTGAATGCTGACAATAAAGGCACGCACCAGCACTGCCAGGCTGTGTGTTAGGTGTCTGTGTGTTAGGTGTATATGTTTCCAGGGCTGACCATTTAGTATTAAATAAAGAACAGGTGTGCTCTTCCCTGGGGAAAATATTTCCCTCACTCTCAGTCCTCCTTAGTTGCCGGTAGTTCTTGGAGGCTCATGAGTGTCACCTGATCTGTGTTGGTGTGTCTACTGTTGTTGTTCTTGTTCAGGTTGGGCTTTGGCGGCCATGTTGGTGAGACTTTATGGGTGTGGTTTTTGGCATTTCCTAGGAGACATGATCTCACATTTTTATAGACACTTTAGTCATCCCTGACGGTCAATCTTGATTGCCAGCTTGACTGGTTTGAGAATATCTAGGAGACTGGTAAGTCATGCCTGTGGTGTCTCTGAGGGTGTTTAAAGAGGAGATCCAGCAAAGAACGGAAGACTCACCCTGAATGTGTGCTGTGTGCGACCTTCCATTTCATTGGTTGGCAGCCCAGATAGAACTAAAAGGAGAAAGTCAGCTACAGCAGCAGCCATTTTCATTTTCCCTCTCTCTCTTTCCCTCCCTCCCTCCTCCTCCTCCTCCTCCTCCTCCTCCTCCTCCTCCTCCTCCTCCTCCTCCTCCTCCTCCTCCTCCTCCTCCTCCTCCTCCTCCTCCTCTTCTTCTTCTTCTTCTTCTTCTTCTTCTTCTTCTTCTTCTTCTTCTTCTTCCTCTTCTTCTTCTTCTTCTTCTCCACCAAGAGGTGAGTACCACAAATACAGAATCAGTGTCCCCCCAGAACTCAGGCAAATCCTATGAAATCCCAGGTCAGAATGAGTCACGTGTCAGGCATCTTGTCACAGCTAGGAAAAGTTTAACTAACAGAATGTATTTACCTCCTCCCTTATAAATGTAAAGATGGGTCCCCATTGGAGGGGTTAGAGAAAGGATTGAAGGAGCTGAAGGGGCTTGCAACCCCATAAGAACAACAATGTCAAACAACCAGAGCTCCCAGGGACTAAACCACCATCCAAAGAGTATACATAGTCAGACCCATGACTCCAATTGCATATGTAGCAGAGGATGGCCTTGTCGGGCACCAATGGAAGGAGAAGCCCTTGGTCTTGCCAAGGCTCCACACCCCGGTGTAAGAGAATGTCAGGGTGGGGAGGTGGGAAGGGGTGGGTGGACGGTTGGGGGAACACCCTTATAGAAGAAGGGGGATGGGGGATGGGATACGGGGTTTATGAACATGAAACTGGGAAAGGGGATAACATTTGAAATGTAAATTAAAAAATATCCAATAATATACCCATATATTAATGTAAAGACATATTTTTAGGGAAACATCCTTGGCTTTGTGTTAGAAAGATAATATTCTTTTCTCTCTTCTACTGGCAGTTTAAGAGGTCTCTTTTAAAAGAGATTTAGTTTGATTCTTTAAATGAGTGTTTCTGTATGTGCCTCTTTGGGGGTCTGTGCACGTGAACGAGGTGACCATCTCTGCAGCTCTAATTCAGGCTTCGATGCTTTCCTGTCTCCTCTATTGGAGATACCATTCTCCACACTGACTCACAATGCGGGCTAGTGTGCCACAGACTGCAGTAGAGGAATTCTGCCTTTATCCATGCGCTTTCCTTCTCACCAGGACCTGAATTCTGTGTCCACGCCTCTAATCTTCCCTTACTGTTTTGTCGGGAAGAACAAAGAAGTGATAGCTAGGTAGTCTCAAAGGTTGGTAGTTAAGCTCCCACCATTGTGTTTTTCCTCAACAAGACTGAATCCCTCTCTCTGCTCAAGGATGAGGGATGGCTGAGGGGAGAGCCCATATTCCCTAGCCGAGCTGGCATGATCCCGGGTGCTGCTGTTCCGCCCTTGGAAACACAGCAGAGAAGCCCTACCTAGCTGGATTCGTGTATCCAAGCACTTACTACTTTATTCAATGGGGGTACCAATGGGGAGACACACTAGGTCTTTGCACACATCTACCATGTCTTCGATCTTGCCTTGTTTCTTTCTGGGCACATTCTGAAGTAACCACTAGCTGGAGTTTTTTAGTGGACTGCTTAGGCATGGTCAGAGTGGAATACTAAAATTAAATGTCTCTATCTGGTGACTCACACATGCTCCCACGTCCCCTCAATGCTTCTCTGAAGGGAGTTCATTACCTTCAATCTAGTCACTTAGGGACTGGAGAGAGATAGCTCATCAGTTAAGAGAAGACCTGAGTTCAGTTCCTAGTACCTGTGTCTGGCTCTGGCCTCTATGGGTACACACACACACACACACACACACACACACACACACACACACACACATACAGTGTCACTTTGGCCCCTTCTCCAGTTCTTGCTAAGTTCTGTGGATGGAGAAAGAAGAGACTAAAGAAAGAGTGTGGTGCCACTGTTGCTTCAGGAACCCAATACCTCTCTTGAAAAACAGCAAACATCAGTCTGTGAACCAGAGGTCTACGACCACTCTCTCTCCCTGTGGAAGTTGTGGTTCAACAGGGTTCTCTAGCACAGGACTGATAGAATGAACATACATTGTACAAGGAGATGTGTTGGACTGTATGTGCAGGAGGAACTGTGTAGTTCCAATGCCATCCGCACACTGGAGAGGCTGAGAACTGGTACTCGGTCCATAGGGCTGTGTCCAACCTGATAGTGGGACTCTTGGTGGTCCTAACCTGACACTGGAGGGCTGGAGGATTCTGGGAAGCTCTGACTTAGTCTTTAGCACTCATTGGAAGGCTGGATTCGGAATTGGCTGTAAAACAGGTGCTCACCAGCAAGGTATAAAGTAACACAGTGTTGTCCCGAGATGTCTTCATATCCCAGCAGCAGCCGAAAAAGCATTATCCACTCTGGGGGCCAGCCTTCCCACTCCAGCTAATGCCCCCTGGAGATGCCCTCATGGATCCATCCAGAGATGTGTCTCAGGGTACCATAAAGCCAATCTCGTTGACAATCAAGACCACCCATCAAAGGTTGGGAATAAAATTAGGGCCAGAAGAGAGGGAGATTGGTAACAGAGGTCCCCCTCCTCATCGTCAACTTGACAGGATTTAGAATCTTGACAGGATTTACAAGGGTGCAGACACACTTTTGGGTGTGTCTTCCGGGGTGATTGTGATCAGAGGCTCAATGGAGAGTGGAAAGTCACCCTGCATTTGAGCAGCTCCTCCAAATGTGCCGGGGGTACCAGTCTCTGAGTAGGGAAAGGAAAGGCCAGAGTCCCAGTCTCTGAGTAGGGAAAGGAAAGGCCAGAGTCCCAGTCTCTGAGTAGGGAAAGGAAAGGCCAGAGTCCCAGTCTCTGAGTAGGGAAAGGAAAGGCCGGAATCCCATTCTTTGAGTAGGAAAGGGAAAGGCCTGGGTCTCAGCCTCTGACAGGGAAAGGGAAAAGCAGCTGAGGATGACTGTGGAGAATTTCATGCTCCTCTTACTCCAACTGGAGCTAGTAAATTTGCCATTGTTTTTCGTTTTGATCTTTGGTTTTCTTTAGAAAAATATCACTCTTACTAATATGGAACTGATTATACACTCAGTACGGGCTCAAACTCTTAGCACATCTCTGGCTCCTTGAATGGTGGGACTAATGCTTGTCTGATGAGGCGGTGGCAGCAAACGGTCCTCCCTTGGAAGTGTGTTGCTAGTCCCCAATTCAAATCCATGTTCTCATCCATCATCCATCACAGGCAATAAAGCCACGAACCTAACTGCACGACCTCACACTGTATGTATTAATAAAATCGCATCATGTTGTGAGGCTTAATTAGATAATAAAGCACTTTAACCCACCCTGATAAGTCTTCGTCGATGATGGATATTGCTAATTTACTAATTGGCAATACGGTGCCTTCTTTTTTTTTTCTTTTATAACGGGTGGGCAAGCTTTAGGAAGCCCACAGGGTCACAGTGCTTTGGGTGTGGTGAAAATGGATGAAGACCTTCATCTTGGGATGCGTGAACTGTGTCCTCCTCACTCTCCTTTTTAAATTTCTATTTATACCTCCTCTTCATTTAAATGTTTAATTAGGGAGGAACACTTCCGCGCATTGTAATTAAATGCAAGCACAGCTCCTTCACCACAAAAGAGTCATTTTCCATTCAGTTTATACCAAGTTTTGTTTTGTCCCCAAATGAATCAATATGAAAATGAAGCTGGTTGTCTGACAGACTTAAAAGGAAGTATAGCTTTCATAATACAAGGGTGATTAAAGTGAAGTTAAAAATCTCAAAGCACATCCTTTTAGAGTAATTGCATGCCGTATTCTTGTAGCCCTTAAAGGTAGCTGTCCCGGAGGAAAGAAGAATGAACAAAGGAATCTTTCGTTCTGGTTTATCTTCTTCACAAGCTGGAACCTTTTCATAGCTGAAGCACAATTTCCCACTTGCAATTGGTTAGCTTGTAACGAGGAGATTGGGGGACAAAATGGAATTCTTGTTCCGATTAGGGTGGAGCTGGGAGTCTGGGAGGCGGAGAACAAAGTAAAACATCTCGAGCTTCCAATGCTTCTTGGAATCTCCTCCTAATGGTTTGACCCTTTCAGCACTGTGTGTGTGCGTGCGTCAGAAATGTCTTACAGAGAGTGTGATGGATCTAGGAAATTGTTGTTTTAGTTCCCATGCTGCCCTTCTGGTTTCCAAAGTGGGATGTGTCTACGGGATGTGTGTTCGTGTTTGCAGCAAGCAGAATAGAAAAAAGTCCTTTCCTGGGGAAAACAGTGTCTACTATTAAATATTCCATGACCATTTCAGGTTTGGCTCCAGGCTCCAGCCTAGAATGCTGGGGAGGGGCTGGAGAAACTCTGCTCTGAATCTCTGCTCTGTTGTTCCAGCCATGTGGGCTTGTCTTTGACACTAAGCACATTCCAGCACTAGACAGACCCCTGTTCCTTCATTCTCAAAACCCACAATGGGTGTGAGCTCAAACTGAACCTGGTATAGCATCACTTGAATTTTACCAAAATCATCTGCCCATTTTAGATGTTGGCGTTCAGTTTTGTCACGAATGTCCAATCCACCCCCTTTGTTGAAAGAGATAATTCCAGGGGTCTGTTTCTGTGTGTAAACTGCATAGCATTTAAACAGGGCAGCTGGTGTCTTAATCACTGTGGTGTCCAGGAGCTAATGCACATGAATCTGTCCAGCATGTCACTGGCGTGCTCCTCACTTAGGTAATTACAGGGTGAGAGGACAATGAAAAATCACTGAGCCACTGAAGAACGGAATCCCAGTGGGCAGAGAGGCAAGCAAAATGAGAGCAGATTTACTTGGCAAAATCATTTATGGAATCTATCATTTTCTCAAGCAAGTTACGCCATGTAGAATACTGCTTGGTTTCAAAGGGAATAATAGTACACTTGAGGAGGAGAAGCAGGAAGGACAGGTTTTGAACTAGAGTTATCATGAGCAGTATTGTGTATATCCCGAAACACATCAGGTCCCTCCCCTGCCATAGGAGACATCAGAAAGGCTGTGACTATCTACCTTAAAAAGTTCAACCTCCATCTTGTAGGAAAAACAAATCAAATTAAGTAAGGAACTTACTCAAAAAATGTCAGGTTCATGAAGACAAAGGAAGCCTCTAGAAACCTCAGCAAGTACAGCTGGACAAGGTCTAATCAGCAGATGCAAAGGAGAAATGTGGATTGGGTCTGTAGATTTGTTAATACCCAGGCACCAACCTGTGCAGATTCCTGGTTTTGGTGAACAAATTAGTGCTGGGGAGGGGCTGGAGCAGCTCTCCTGAATCTCTGCTCCGTTGGTTCCAGCCATGTGGGCTTGTCTTTGACACTAAGCACATTCCAGCACTAGACAGGCCCCTGTTCCTTCATTCTCAAAACCCACATTGGGTGTGAGCTCAAACTGAACCAGGAATAGCATCACTTGAATTTTTATCAAAATCATCTGCCCATTTTAGATGTTGGTAATTACAGAAGTTATCAACACCAGGAAAACATAACTGACGTCAAGAGACCCCTTCTCACCCCTGCACCTTTTATGTAGATCTAAAATCATTCCGAAAAGTTAGAATAATATAATTGCAGTTAACTTAGATGATTGTGTGGTGAATGTGAATATAATTTGTGTGTGTGTGTGTGTGTGTGTGTGTGTGTGTGTACATGCACATATCCACAATAATTTAGAATAATCTTTGAAAATTCTGAAAACCTAACGTTGTTCTCTTGATTTGGAGATGAAAGAACTGAGAACCCAGGTTCTTTGTTCAGTTTTACAGGATTCAGAATCTAAGATGCACACTCAAGAAATAGTTCAGCTCTCCCTGTGACCTAAAAGTCGAAATTAAGGTTGAGATGAAAATGTATCTGGAATAGCATGAACCTTGAATCCAGACACTCTACCTGACCAATGTCACCCTCTGAGAACCAGGGAGGAAACAGGTTGAGCACCTCACGTCGTCTCCCAGCAAACAAACTTGCTTCCCTCAGTGGCAGGCCAATCATCAAGGCACCTTGCCTTGAGGTATGTGCCTGGTTTGTTTGTTTTGTTTTGTTTTTGTCTTTTAGTCAAGTTTTTCACTATAGCCAAGTTCATGTTTCCAACAGATTGTCACCAGGTTTTCAAAAACTAGTAAAAACCTAACTGTGACTTGTTTGTTAGGACCCTGCTTGTTGGTCTCAAATTTGTGGCAAGGTGGTCTTGAACTCATAAAGGATCCTGCTCTCTCTCTCTCTCTCCCTCCTCACCCTCCTCCTCCCTGTCCCTCTCCCTCCCCCTCCCCTCAACCTCTCTCCAATGCCAGGATTGCAGACATGCTCCACCATGCCTGACTTAACTGTGACTCTTGAGTAGACTCTAGAACAGCATCAGTTATCGCTGGAAAAGTCATGTTGCCACTAGGGTCAAAACGCACAGACAGAAAGAATAAAAAGCAGAGGGAACATGCCAAGCGTTTCCGGTCATTTCCATGTTGCAAGGATAACCCTAAGGAGCCAATCTGTCCCTGAGTCAACTCCTTCCAGAAGCCACGGAGTTTAGACATTGGATTTCCCTTTGCTTCTCACTTGCTTTGTGACCTCCTTCTTCATCTTCATAGAGCAAGCATGGTGATGCGGCCATGACGCAGAGCGCAGAGGGAGGAGGCGGCAACCATCTTCCAGGCATGCCAGCCATATGCTTGGAAAGCATTTTAAAGAAGCTAGAGACTTGTGAAGTCAACTCATGATGAAGGGAAGATGTTTCCATGGAGAGAACGCAGAGGGATTTTGAGGGGGAGGTGCCAACTACTGCTATTCCTATCTGTGATTGTGGAGCAAAGGGGTGTGGTTTGAGAATGGGAAAGGGGGATTTAATGACAACAACTCAACTGGATGGAAGTCCTGGTTGGAGTATTTAACTGTCCCTCGACCGATGCAACACACATCCACACACACATTCATGCACATATCATCCACATGCACACAAACACAGGGGGCTGGGACAGAGGTCTACAAACACAAACCACCCTAGTTCAACCTTTCATTTCCTGGGCTATTCTTATCATTTCAGAAACACTTGACGAATCTTCATTTCCTGTTATGTGGTTTTTCTGGACTGCAGATAGAATATCTTCCACTCTCATGACCTAAAATGTGGGCATTCAGATAGTTTACCTTCTTAGTTCTCCATAAATGCTGAATGGGAGGGGGAAGTGTGTAAAGAATGAGCAACTGTCCCTCACCTGATGACTTCTGGCAAGATTTTCCCGAAGAGGTTTCCCAGGAAAAGTTCCTGAAAGGAAGATTTTGGGTGTGCCTGAGAACTGTCCCCAGGACGCATAATATTATAGCAAAAACTTTCCTGAGCCCACAAGCCTAGGGCTGTCCACACAGGAGCTTTGAGACTGACAGGTAGGAGCTTGGAGTGCCAGAGAAAGGTTCATGAATCACCTCGGAAAGGCTCTCTCTGGAGTATCCATCCTGTACCCTCAGAGCTGTAGGAAGCCACTGAAAAGTGGAGTAGGCTATGACATAATCCGATTTGCAATTAAAGTAAAGGCACAAATGGCTTGGCTTAGGCCGTAAGCCCTCTGACTAGGGGCCGCAGGGTGGTTAAACCAGGTCATACTGAAAGCACACGACAGTAGCAGTTTGGTGGGCAGTGAGCTGCAGTTAGTGGAGGCCAAGCCAGATACTGCAGAGCCAGTCATTATTTTAAGGACTAAATGGAAGCTTATATTTCCCAACTGAAAGCCCGTAATACCACCCTAGCCAGAATTCTGTGTTTGCTTATTAAGTTTGCTTTATTTTTAAAGAAGAGTTTAGATTTGTAAGGTCCCATTAAGTCGTTCCAAAAGCTATAAATGGAAAGAGAAGAATTTATTTAATTCCGTTGGAGCAAATAAAGTCTACGAGTCCCACACAAATCCATTTCCCAGGCCAGAAGCAGTTACTAATGTGTATTGTTTAACATTCCCGGCCCCTGTTTACCAGATGGCACCGAGTCTAGGGTAACACTTTCCTTAAGTTGCATGGCAATGACAGATCACAGAAAATAATAAGAAAAAAGAAAGTAAATATCTATTCTGCCCTGGGAAGCAGAACATAGTCCCATCAAGGGACCCAAACCTTGAAGAATATCCAAGACACACAGGCTCCAGGGATCATGAAGGAGGGGAGGAGTGACTTTTTCTTTGTGCGTTATTTGGCTTCTCCCAGGAGTCAAAACAAGGCAAAAACGGTTAGCTGAAGCTAGAAAGTTTGTTAGATTTTTTTTCTTAACAAAAACTTTGAAAAACCTTCTATAATGTCTATTATAGTCTTGTAACTTCAGAGAAGGAAAACAAAAAGCAACACTGTACTTTACTTTACATTAAATGAATGCATTTCTATGCAATTAGAATGAAGGGAAGGAAAGGGAAAGCCAAGCTTGGTGATGCAAACCTTTAATTCCAAGACTTAGGAGGCAAATCTCTGTGAGTTCGAGACCACCTGGTCTACATAACAAACTCCAGGACAGCCAGGACTACACAGAGAGACCCTGTTTAAAAAATCCAAACAAAAGAACACCACAAAAAAACCATAGCAGAACAGAAAGAAACATCATTTTTCTATAATGATATAAAATCTTTAGTTTTATTTATTATTGGCATGTACTTGTGTGCAGCACACACACACACTGCACACACACTGCACATACACACACACAAACACACACTGCACACACACATACACACAAACACATACACACAAACACACACACACAAACACACACGCACTGCACACACACACACACACACACACACACACACACAGAGGCAGCACATGGACACAGAAGTCAGAGAACAACTTTGTGGAGTTGGTTCCCTCCTTCCACTCTTACCTTAGTTCTGCACCAGACCTGGGCAGCAAATGCCTTTACTCACTGAGCCACCTTGACTGCCCAAGGCAGGTAAAATCTTAACATATGTGCTGGGCCTGGTGAAAGAGGCCTGAAATCCCAGCAACTTCAAATGCTGAGGCAGGAGGATCACAAGTTCAAGGACCTATTGGCTGACAGAGTGAGTTCAAGGACATCTTAGGTAACTTAGTGAGACTCAGTCTTAAAATAAGAAGTAAAAAAGAAATCTATCAATTAGTGGTAGTGCTGACTTAGCAAACAGAGGGCTCAGGTTTAATTCCAAGTCTATACCTATACGTATCTATATATCTATACCTATATCTATATCTACATCTATATATCATCTCTATCGATCTATCTTATAATCATTAACTTAAAAAGTAACCCTTAATATTCAAGGTATTATATAACATAGTTATAACATCAATATTTTAAAAAGATAAATGTGTTTTTGAAATAGTAGCTGAATAAATCTGTGAAGAATACATATGGGAAAAGCTGGAGGAGGCTGAGGAGGAGGGTGACCCTGGAAGAGGACCAGGAACTCAATTAACCTGGACCCCCTATATCTCTCAGACACTGGATCACCAACCAGGCAGCATCCACCAGCTGATATGAGGCCCCCAACACATAGACAGCAGAGGACTCCTGGATCTGGGTTCAGTCAGAGAAGGTGCACCTAACCCTCAAGAGACTGGAGGCCCCAGGGAATTTAGAGGTCTGGTCGGGTGGGTGGGGTGGGTACATCCATGTGGAGAAAGGAGGGCCAGCGATGAGGTATGGGATGTGGAGCAGTTGGAGGGTGGACCAGGAAGGGGATAAAATCTGAGTGTAAAAATAAATAAACAAGCAAACAAACATATGGGGGCCAGAGAGCATTCAAGAGTACTTACTGCTGCTACAGAGGACCCACCGAGTACAATTCCTAGCTTCCACATGGTTCACAACCACCTGTCACTCCAGTTCCAGAGATTCTGTCCTCTGAGACCACAAGGCATGCGTGCGGCTGCACGTGCATGCATGCAGGCACTCACGAAGTAAAAATAAACATTTTAAGAAAAGAATACAAAAGACCATCAATTTGCTTTGTGTCAATGCTCATCCTTCAACTAAGCAGAGATTGCAAAACCGAAGGTGGCATTGTTCTTAACGCAGCAGAGTAGCAGATATAACAGCATCTGCTGGGGACAGGCTTGCAGAGAGGACAGGCGCACTGCTCTGTGGCCATGAATCTTTGCACGTAACAAGCCTTGGAAACGTTATACGCTTTCATCTGCCAACCTGTCGTTCAAGGACTAACCAGATGTTTGCCTGCCATCTATTCAATGGGCTTTATGTATAATGAGCGAACTCAGTTGGATTCAGGTCTGTTCCAGTTCGTCAACTGACTAGGACTCAGAGTCTCTCAGATGGAGTTATTTGAATCACAGTGGAGTGATTCTTGGTCTAACATGATCAGCTTACCTATAAGAAAAGACTCAAAGATGCAGACACGTGATAGAAAGAGGCCATAGAAAGATAGGCAGAGATAAGGGTCACTCAGTAGCTGTGATCACTCCCATGGAACCCTCACAAGACTGGGCCTCTTACCATTCATTCTCTTAAGAACGGGAAAATGGCTCGCTTGGTGAAGTACCTACCATGCAAGCGTGAGAACTTGAGTTCTGATCCCCATCTCCCACATAAAAAGCTGGGTGTGGCAGTATGTGCCTGTGACTGCAGCACAGAGGGGGGTCCCCGAGATCACTGGCCAGCCAGCCTTGCCAAAGTAGTGAGTTACAGGTTACATGGACACTGTCTCAATAAGAACACATCACACACACACACACACACACACACACACACACATCACATACATTCATCACACACACACCATACACATACACATATCAGACACACACATTACACACACACACATCACATACATTCATCACATACACATCCCACACATACACATATCAGACATACAAATTACACACACACATCACATACATTCATCACACACATCACACACATACACATATCAGACATACACATTACATACATCACACACACATCACATACATTCATCACACACATCACACACATACACATATCAGACATACACATTACATACATCACACACACATCACATACATTCATCACACACACACACACCACACACATATACATATCAGACACACACATTACACACACACACACATCACACCACATACATTCATCACACACATCACACACATACACATATCAGACATACACATTACACACATCACACACACACATCACATACATTCATTACACATACACACATCCCACACATACACATATCAGACATACACATTACACACACACACTCACATCACATCACATACATTCATCACACACATCACACACATACACATATCAGGCATATACATTACACAGATCATACACACATATCACTCACACACACACATACATTCATCACACACATCACATATACATATATCAGACACATACATCACACACACACACATATCACTCATACATACACATACACACACAGACACACACACATCACACACACATCACACACACATCACACACATACACATATCAGACACACACATTACACACATCACACACATATCACTCATATACACACACATATACATTCATCACATACACACATCACGCATATACACATATCAGACACACACATTACACACATCACACACATATCACTCATACACACACACACACACACACACCATTTCCACGTGAGAGCGAGACTATCATGAAGATTACAGGTTCAGGAATCTTCAAGTGATCCTCATAGAGCCTTTCTCTTCCCTGAGATTGTGTAAGGTGTAAATAATTGGCTGTGGGTAGGACTCTTAGGAACCACAGCTGACCATAACTTGCCTTGTGGGCTCTTGATTAAGTCTTGCTGAGCAGAGTTCCTGGTAGCATACCTGAGTTACCCAAGCTCATGAAGGTGGTCTCCGTAAACTCACTGGTCCTCCAAGCTGGAGTTGGGTAAATTATATTCCATTGTGTTGGTCTGCTGCTGTGTTCTCTGTCTGGGATAAACAGTTGTCTCTTTACATCTCCATAGAAAAAGGTCACATTACATGTCTTAAACACACCACCAAGGATCACCACAGCCAATAGAAAGTAGGAAGGAGCCAAGAAGAACCTCCCCAGAGCCTGAAGGGGGCGGGGGATGTCATCCACACTGACCCTGACTAGCCCTGCAGCATCCAGACAAGAAGCATTTCTGTGAAACCACTCAGTTTTGCTTTTTTCGTGGTTGTGCCATGAAGATGACATCATACTGAAATCACGAGCAATCTATTTTTTTTTCTTTTTTTTTTTTTTTTTCGGAGCTGAGGACCGAACCCAGGGCCTTGTGCTTGCTAGGCAAGCGCTCAACCACTGAGCTAAATCCCCAACCCATCTCGAGCAATCTAAACAGTTACCATGGTGATTGGTTATGTAATTGTAGGGGAGCACTATGAAGCCAGTAGGAATAATGAGGTATGTGTGCAGACAGACATAGAGATCTGCCTGCTACCTGCTGGGGAGCAATGCCCAGGGTTGTGGCTCTAAGTATGATAAATACCACCCAAACTGTGGACTGCTCTCCCTTCCCACCGTACAGACTTCAGTATTGTTTAAGAGTTTTCCCAATGCGATATTTTACTTACAACAAGCAATAGGTACATTTTAAAGAGGAGCATGCATTCAATAAAATTTAAAAAAATTAACTAAGCGAAGCACTATGCTAAGAAATGTTAGTGGGTATCAGAGTGATGTCATTGAAACTTCCTCTGTGGCCCAGGTAACGTTTACTCTCCAAACCCCTCTTGATTTGCTGAGAGTGGCTTGAATTTAAGCCAGAGTCTTGCAGGTCTGGAACTCAGCCTCTGGCTCCTGAGGCTAGGGGATGCTGCTTCATCTGGGCTCATTGATAGTTTTTTTTAATCCTTTGAATCCAAATAAGAAAAATAGCGTCAACTCTCTCTTAACCTGGACGTTTCCAGAAGTCTGGATACAGCAAACCGCATTTTCCAGAGGTCCTCCACTCTGCCGGGCTTCCGTGGGTGTTTTCTGTCTCTTTCTATCTATCGCTCAACAGGGGCCATGCCAGACTCAATGCTACTTCTTTGAGATGATCGGACCCACTGCTTCCCTCTGCACAGTGCTAGGACAAAGGTTGTCACATGGCTCTGCAGCAGGTGCCATGATGGAGGGGCGGAAGCAGCATGGTTGATATCTCTGTTGTGGGCATTCCTTAGTGGCCCTCTTCTCACGTCCTTGCCAGCTTTCCCAATTTAGTTCCAGACCTGGAAGCGGCATCCCTGTCAGCCTAGACCACTGGGAGGAGCACGTGGAATCAGCAATAAGTATGGCCACTCTCTATCGGGTCCTGCTTCTAGCGCCTGCAGCGCCCTTCATGCTTAGTAACTTTTTCATGCCTGCTGTGTGGCGGCCTCTGGGTTATTTGTGGCTCAGTTGATTCTCACTGCTCCTGACAGAGTCTTGCTATGTAGGCATCAACGCCTAGGTCAGTAAACGCGTCCCAAGAACTCAAGTCAAGGTCTCAGATCTCACAGAAGGTCTTTGGCAGGCCCGGGAGTAGCACGGTTTCCCTGACGCATGGTCAGGAATGGTGAGCTGACGGAGCCCCCAGCTCAACAGCAGTGAGCAGAGAAGAGCGCAGTGTGGGGGCTCACTGTGAGAGAGCCCACCGCAGACAGACACAAGTAAGCAAAAGCAAGGACGGCGCTGAGATTGATGGTTCTAGGCAACACCATGGGCGCCTGGAGGGGAGTGCAGTTAGCACAAGAACTGACCCTCGAGAGAATGGACATCACTGGCCAGTGAGGTTCTGGGAGGACAACTGAACAAAAGAGCAAGGTCATCAGGTAGGTACGCGAACACCCCGAATCCTGCAGTCACTGGCTCTTAGTAAACTGCATAGCTGAATCCCCATTTTGCTTTACCTGTAAGAAGCTTCGAGTCAATAGCACTGTACGCAGCAACTCATTTAATAAAAAGTGGTTTTCTTCTTCCGAAGGTGCGGCTTTCACCTTCCTCGTGTTTCCGTGTGATTCATTCAACAGCGTTCCACTTATTGCCTTTCTCGCCCAGTTTCCTCTTCTCTTCTTCTTTTTCTCCTGCTTACATTTTGATAGGTATATAACCTTCCTAAGAAGTATTTTATAATTTTTTTTAATTAAAAATAGCTCAGTCGAAAAGTCCCTTGATCAGGAGAAATTTCCCAAGGAAATGTATGGTTTTTCCACCCTTGTAGAACAGGGTCCTAGGAAGGAGAGGCCTTTCAGAGAGTTCCCGGCAGGAGCTGGAAAATGGCACTGTCTTGTCCCAACCTGTTTTTGACAAAATATGAACCCTGTCTTTACAAAAGCACAGTGTCAATCATGTTTCCTTCATACTCCATACACTGTGTGGTGCCTAACATTTTGTTGGCTCATATTTTTTTTTTAAGTTGGGTTCTTGTCCCGGTGTCCAGGATGTCCTGAAACTTACTATGTAACCTAGATTAACTTCAATTTTATAGCAATTCCCCTGCCTCAACCTCCCAAGTGGTAACATTATAGACCTGATTCTATAGTGAACCCTACAGTAAATCTTGCAAAGTAGCCATTGTCCTGAAAAACAAAGAAACTGAAACCCAGAGAAGTCACAATGCCCTTAGACCGCACAGCAAGGAGGTAGACAATACAACCTTTAAGGCAGACCCATGTAGCATCCAAGTCATTCCTGGCATAAACAGGAATCGCTCCACTTAACCTGTGTGCAAGAGTATGTCCTACCATGTGACCAACTTATGTCTTTCAGCTTCGTACTTGTCTAACCTTTGCCTTAGCAACCAGAAGCTGAGAAGCATGAGGTGCAAAGAGAGGTTCATGGGAACACCCAGCTTTAACCGTAGAACAAAACAGGAAGACACACCAAGAGAATGAACCTGTGTAAGCCAAACAATACATGATACACACTACAAATGTCTCCAGCAGTACAAAGCACATGCTGTTTCTCTTATGTAAAATCGGAGAGAAATGCAAGCTACCTTTTCCAACTGGAGTAGCCTCTATCTCAACCAGAACATAAAAAGGACAATGAAAATCTACTCACTAAAGATCCTACTATGCTCCAACTATCATGAGTCCATTGTACATGTGATCATTTTGCAGGTGATGCTGGGTAGGATTTCCTACAGGCATTTGCATGTGTAAGATTGGTTTTGCTTTCTTACTTGTGCTATTGATAGCCAGACTTTAATCTCTTGTCTTGGGCCTTTCATACATTTAAGATAAATACCCTACTTTAGTTGGGGCTTCTGCTAATAGAAACAACCAGGCTGCAGTTCAGCAAGCTGGGAAAAAAGCCTTCATGAGGGGCTGGAGACAGGGCTCGGTCTTTTAGAGTACTTGTTGCTTTTGCAAAGAATCCAGGTTTGGTTTTCAGCACCCATATCATGTCTATGGCTATCTGTCACTCCAGTTTCAGGGAATCCAATTCCCTGTCCTACCTCCTCAGACACACACATGTTATACGTACGTGCACGCTGACAGACAGACAGACAAAACATACATACATATAGAAATGTCTTCTTTTTTTAAAGGTGTATAAAAACCTCTAGAACTTTAAGTCATAGAAACATGGAGTGCAGCCAGATGTCTAGAGCAAATTGGTGGGGACTTGCTGTCTGACATAAGTTGGAGGCTAATGCACATCCTGTGTGAATGGAACTACATTATTGATGGGGAGAAAAATGCAATTGTTTTGATCAAGCAGAGTTCCATGTGACAGAGAGACGATGAGCCGGTGACTGTCTGTGGAGGAAAGTGTAGTTGGGGGAGTTGTCAACACATTAATTAAACAGTGGTGAGCGTCAACCTGCTGGAAACTAGAAGAAAATAAATGTGCCTTGGGAACAAGCGAGCAGCTCAAGAGGGGGACTGTTGAATAGCTGTGAATCTGGGAACCAAGGAAAGTATAATGCAATTTGAACTAAGGAAGAGTGTTATCGAATGCAATCAAACCACCAATTCGGATATTGGGCCAAGAAATATACTGTTTTTATCACAACATTTTACACGGGATGATTAAACTTGTTATCCTGGAATGAATGGTTTATTTTCATAATAACCACAGTATTCTTCCACCATGGTGGATTTCTGTGCAGGGTGGCAAAGGGTTGAAGGATCATTAGCCTGGAGCCTCACTCTGCCTGAAGAATCGTCTGAACAGTGTTCAGTAATGTCTCAGGTCCCCGGGGAAACAGGGAGTCACGTGACCCAGCTGCACAGTTCGGCGGCGCTGGGGTGGCTGCTGTTTACGCTGTGTCCAGGGAAAACTGGGGCACACATATTTTATAGGTCGCTGCCTGTGGCACTTCGGCATCGCCGAACCCCCACTGCAGCCCACTCACGGTTTTCACTCACTGCGGCTGGCATGAGTGAAATATCGCAGCAATTATAAGACTCAAGACATCGGGTGAGAGAATTTTAGGAATGACTGCCGCAAATTGCTTCCATTTTTCAGCTCACAGCAAGAAGAAAGGCAGAAACAGAGAGAGGTCAAAAAGAAAGTAAATGAACATGCCTACGTTGGCTGTACAGTCTACATATGTACATATATAAATATATTAAGCCTCTCTTTTGTGCCTTGGAGAGAAAAGAGCTGCAATCAGCCATTCAGGGACGATCAAATAGATTAAAGCGAACATTGTAGACGTCTCCAAGGAGCCTGCAATAACATCTTTATTCTTGCTCAGCTACCTTCTACTCCACACTGTGTGAGGGAATATATTTTATTAAAAACATTTCTTTTACCTGGAGGTCCTGTCAACTAACTAACAAAAGAGGAAGAAAGAAAGAAAGAAAGAAAGAAAGAAAGAAAGAAAGAAAGAAAGAAAGAAAGACCAAGAGTGTTCTTGGTGCATCAACAAAAAAAGCTAACATTATAATGTATATATATATATATTATATAATATAATTAATATATACTAATTACAGAGAAAGAGGAAGTAAATAGAAACTGAGCGTTTCCCTTGTGACCTGTCCAATACCCATTCTTTTTTGGCAAAGGACCTTCCCTTTAAGTCCACAGGGCTCCCCATCAAAAATATACTTTTCAGAAAAAATGGGCAGTTTATCAGCTAGGTCTCTTCAGGGGTACGTGCAGACTCATGTTGAAATGTCTCATTACTACAACACCAACATGGGTTGCTCCGTGCAACCCAGGTTTCTGAGTACATCTTATTGACACAATACATTTTGATATTTGCAATGTAGCTGCCAAGTTTTAAATGTCAGCCAGGTTTTCTGCAGACCTATGGACTGACGGGCGGGTCTGTGAATAAAGGTCCCTGACACCAAGCTGATGACCTGAGTTCAGTACTGTGGACCCACATGGGACAAGGAGAGAACTGACTCCTACATGTTTCTCCTCTGGCCTCCACACACAGGCAATGACTTGTGTGCCCAAATGGTAAAATAAAATGAAACAGGAAGAATTATTAACATAGATAGATGACAGGTAGATGATTGATAGGTGACAGGTAGATAGATGATATGTGATAGATGATAGAGCGATGATAGATAGATGATTGATAGATGATAGATAGAGGAATAGATAGATATTCATTAAAGATAGATGATAGATGATAGATAGATAGGTGAGAGATAATTATTAAAGATGGATGATTCTATCTTTTCAAAACCCTTTGTAAGTTGACCTTGAGATGTAGCTGAGCTCCCTTCAATATCACTAAAGAGAAGCAGAGCAAGAGAGCTTAACTTACCTTGTCAGAATTATATTTCAATTTCTGGGCACTGGAATAAGAATAATCATAATTTGAAATCTTGTTATTAGGGGCTGGGGATTTAGCTCAGTGGTAGAGCGCTTGCCTAGGAAGCGCAAGGCCCTGGGTTCGGTCCCCAGCTCCGAAAAAAAAGAACCAAAAAAAAAAAAAAAAGAAAAAAGAAATCTTGTTATTTCGACTTGTTTGTCGCTAGTTACTGTGTTAGTCCCTCGCTCTGTTGCTGTGACAAACTACCCTGAAACAATCAACTTGAAGGAGACTTACTTGGTTACAGTTCCAGGTGGCCCATCACGGTAGAGATGTCATGGCAGCAAACGTATGAGGCGGCTGCCTACTTTATGCCTGCAGTCAGGAAGCAAGAGAGTAAGGAATGCTGGTGCCCTGCTTACTTTCCCATGCTTGTTATTACACGGGCCCAGCCTAGGGAATGGTGCTGCACAGGTCTAGGGGGTGGGGTCTTCTTGTGCTGGCTAATCTACATAGGTAATCATCTACCACAGGGGATTGCCTCTTAAGGGATTCTAGATTCTGTCAAGTTGACAGTCGGCATTGACTATCACTGCTCTCATAAAAAGAAACACATAACACTCGATTCTATTTACTGAAGAAGGCAAATACTTCAAAAAGAGAATGTTCATTTCTGGATAAAATCTGGTCTCGGTCCGCAAAGTGCTTGCCTTGCAAACATGAAGAGCAGAGTTAAATCTCCTAGGACTCATATTATAGATGTGATGGTGCGTTTTTGTAATCCCAGTGTCTGCCCAGGGCAGGCAGAGATGGGGACCTGAAGGTTTACTGGTTGTCACCCTAACCTAATAATATACTTCTCAATCAATAAGAAACCCTGTCTTGAAAAAATAATATTGGCAGCACCTAAGAATAAATCTAACACATCCACAAGCTCATATGTACACACATGTATCCAGATAGACACGCATGATCACATGCATATACAGAAAAAGAATGTGCCATTCTCCCCTTTACTCTCTTAAATATAACTGAGTCACTCAGTGAATAGACTGCTATCCTAAGGTGCCCACAGGTGACCTCTGACCCAGCCACCCAGCCGTTGCCACTCCCACAGGAAAGCCAGCCACATCAATGTACTTGAACCTTCCCAGCAACCCATTTGAATATTGATTTTTGAGGTTCGAGTCTGAATTTTACCCTTTTCCTTTTTCCACACTTCCTCACTTGACCACAGTGTCCTACAGGAGTGTCCGGTCCACTTAAATCTCTAACATGAGTGCCTAGCATGTCCCGGGTTGAGGAAGAAACCCCTAAGAAAGCTTATCCATGGACAGGAATGCCATGACTGACTTCCTGTCAACAGCCAGTGAGGAAGATGGAGGATGAGGGCCTGGTTCCGGCTCATTTCTCTGGGCTCCATCCTCCTCAGTCTAGGTTCCCTGAGTTCTTTATGCAGCAATTCCTCCCTTATTTTCTCTAATACACACTGTCTAGTTTCATTGTGGTTACTTTCATTTCTCACAACTGAATAAACTTAGATACCAACGACTCTTCCTTGGAGATGACTTTATCTATCTAGATCAGAGTATATCCCACCTGGCTGGGTCAGACCCTGGCCCTCACCTGTTAGATGAATCTACTATTCTAGGGGAGCTGGGACAGTGACCTCCCATGGTTCTATTTTCCAATTGCATCTACATATGAGCATGCCCAGGGTTCACAGGTGTATTCACATTCTTTACATATTCCCTAAAGTTACCAGATCTAAGTATAAGTAGATGACATTCCCTGACTTTTATTACCTTATTTGGGTGTGGTATCTGCATGTTTATGTATTCGTGTGTGTGTGTGTGTGTGTGTGTGTGTGTGTGTGTGTGTGTGTGTGTGTATGTGTGTGTGTATATGTGCATGCGCTCTGGAGGCCAGAGGTCAGTGCCAAGTGTCTTCCTCCACTCTTCTCCACTTTGCTTTTACAGACAGGACCTCTCATTGAACCTGGAGCTTACTGATTGGTTAGTCTAGACGGCACCAGGCCCCTTCAGGATGCTTCCATCCCTCATACTGAGAGGCTAGGTGCATGCCAACACGGTCGTTTTTTATGTGGATGCTAGGAATATGAACGCAGGTCTTCAAGCTTACATGGAAAGTACTTCACGGACAGAGCTGTCTCCTTTGCCATTCCCTGCTTCTTAATGTTTAAGATTGATCCTATCCCTTTCCTGTGCAGAATGCTCCACTAACTCTGGTCACAGATGGATTAGGCAAAACGAAAGTACACTAGACTGATCAAAGACATGAGGCTTCCATTAATTTTACAGGAATTCTTGGTAATAGAAGGCATGCCAACATCCACAAACACAGCTTACTGGCTTCCCTGGGGTGCTGTAACAAATCACCGAAAACTGGATGGCTTAAACAACAAAAACTCATTCCACTCCCTTTCTAGAGGCCAGAGTTAAAAGTCAGAAGAGGGGTTTCTTCCCCCAACACTAAGGGGCTGAGTCCATACACTGCCCTGCTTTTTTTGGTGGCCAGAGACCACACTCGACATTACTGTCTTCCAAAGCTATCACGAAACCTTCTTGGTCTTCACGTTGCCCACGTATCTGGGCTCACTCATCTCAAAAGGACATCAGTGACTGAATTTAGGTCCTTACCTAATTTTAAGTGGTGTCTCCTGATCTCCAACTCAGCGGTATCCATCATGACCCTAGTTTCTCGTAAACTTGGATTCTGAGATCCAAAGTTGACATGAACCGTGTAAGGAGGTCAGTTCACCCTCTGTGTACACATACATGCATCTTAATAAGACCTAGTCCTGCTGCTTTAGATGTATAAAGATTGAAGATCCACTTATCTTCACTACTTCCTCTACTCCTCCTCATCCTCCTCATCCTCCTCTTCTTCCTCTTCCTCCTCTTTCTCCTCCTCCTTCTCCTCCTTCATTTGCTGTTGTTTTTCTTTGTTTGATTTCTGTTGTTTGGGTTTTTTGTTTGTCTTTTGTTTGAGACAGGGTCTCTCTGTGTAGCTGTGACTGACCTAGAACTTGATCTGTAGACCATGGCTGGCCTCAAACTCAGAGATTTGCCTGCCTCTGCCTCCCAAGTGCTGGGACTAAAGGTGAGTGCCTTTCATCCCTGTCAGCACATGGGATGAAACTCTCTCAGATGCATAAAATGTGGGGGAAAAAAACACCAGTGACTACATTTTAATGTTTGGTCTATGTAGTATTACATTTTTCTTGATATTCTATTTCAGGATCTTGGAATGAAGTTAAGTAGCTCTAAGAGAAGAGTTAGCAGGGTAAGTGAATGCCTTGCTCATTGATTAAAATATAAAGGAATGCGTTAATAAGAAGGTAACACGATTTCTGCTATTTGAAGCATACACAATTTGAAACTGCTTTATAAATAGTTTAATTTCTCACTGACCTTTCCTTGATGTAGAATTTGCATACAAGATATGAGTTCTTCTCACTGCTGTACACACATACTGTAAGTCACCAACCACCCATGATTTTCAGAGACATTTTTAGAACAACGGTTTTTAGTTTTGCAGCTCAAGGGAAAACTCAAATGCAAGCAATTTTTTTACTTGCCAAAATTCAGGTGAGAACAGAGTTTGCAGGTGGACTTTAGGTGCTGCTCAACCTACTACAATGTCCAGGTAAGCAATAACGTGAAGAGCCTATGTATGGCTCAGTCTGTCAATGGTCTCAGGGACGGGATCTCTATCAAGGCTGTACGGATTGGTACAGAGGAGGTGCAGGTTTCCTTTCATTCCTGTGCTGACCGATGGCATCCACTGTCAGATCATGGATAGAGAAACAACTTAAAAATTGCATCAACTGGCTGGTCAAAGTTTAGCTATTTTTTTTCAAGAGTAGGACCTGAACTGATAGTTACTCAAGACCCAAGCCAAACTCATAGGGCATGAGCCAGCTGTTATTTCCTCACATTGCTGCCAAGCAGAGTAGGTGAGTGTTGCCTCAGTCACTACCAAGTATCCCACAGGAATCCACAATAGTTGCATGCATAGGCTGTTAAAGAGGTTGTCACACTTTATATTTAAGAAACTTACGTTTAACCCCTTTGTGTTGTTGTAAAATATGTATTTGGTCTTCATCCAGTTTCCGGGCCCACAGTCTTTAAAAATCTTTGAGCTACCCCACATGAATGTCTAGGAGCATGCTAATGAGCTGACTGTTGCCTGGCCATCACTAGGTTGCTTCAGGATGTCGCCTTGTCATAGGAATGCATAAGACATGATTCGTGGGTTGATCCTTCGGCCAACCCACTATGGAAAAGAAAAATGGCTTGAACATTAGCTTGGTCATCCATGGCGAATGATTTAGTCAATCATGCCTACACAGTGAGGTTTCCATAAAGACTCAGAAGGGTTGTATTAGAGAGAGCTTCAGAGAGCCAAATAAATGAAGGTTTCTAGAGAGTGGGCCACCTATACATCTCCCTCTGTACATCTCTTCCCCTGTTAGCTCAATGCTGCCCAGGGCTCTATGAGCCACCTTAGCAAATCAGTTGAGCTCAAGGAAGGGCTCCAGTCTTGGCAAGCCCACTTTAAAGTTTATGACTCAAAAAGTCACTGGTGTCTAGTGTGGGGACACTTTATGGGTCTGAGCTCACCACCTCCATTTCCAGGGTAGGCAGTGTCAGAACTGAATTTACTGGATGATGTCTCTTGTAGGATGTCATACAGGTGAAGGCAAGGTACAAGATAGAATGAGGCCTGTCATTGGACGACAGGGAAGGATGGGCAGGAGAAGAGTTTTAGAGAGGGGAGGAGACTGGAATGAGGGAAGAGAAGCAGTAGAGAGAACATGGAAGCTGGTGTTAAGATTCCTCTCTGCACATTTACACATTGTTATGAATATTCTTAAGGGATGGATGTGTACAGGGCTTCATGTTTAGGTGGGCAATTATATCTTATCGATTGGATCAGAGGTTATTGTGTTATGTGTTCTTTTATGTGGCAATTTAAGTTTAAGAGAGTATGTGGCAGTCAGAGACACTAAGTTGCCATGGAATTGGGATGTATATTTCTTGCATGGTGGCAGCCTGCCTTGGGAACTGGATGGGTAGAGAGATGGCTGCCAGGCTCAGAGAGAGGCCTTCGGTAGTGTGATATGGGATAGAGTAGAGCAGTTTGAGACACTTTGCTGACTGAGATGAAGATATCTCTCAGATATCTTGGGGCATTGCAGTGCCGGATCTAGTGCAGGGTGAAAGAAAGCCTTTCTGTAACTTTACAGCAACAGTCTCTAGTTGGCACCATTTCTCTGCAGAGCATTTAGGTGCTTGTTGATGAGGAAGAATCTCTGCCCACATCCTAGAGAGCAGCGATCATAGATACCCTCTGTATTAATTACTGAATAAGAGCACAGACAATAATACTTCACCTGCCCACTGCTATATTGCCAAACTCTTCCTTCTTCAATCTTTTCAGAGAAGTAGCCAACTTCTGGCTACCGTGGAGGACCAAAGTCTAAGGAGACTCGGGACCGTTTTACAGAAATATAGCAGTGGTACTCTTTGAGTAATAGTGGTAATAATAATAATATGCCAAGCATTATACGTTGTTTTGATAAACTTCAGTGGGCTGAATCTTGTTCTGTATATATTCTAACCCCTCCCTGGTGTGTGTGTGTGTGTGTGTGTGTGTGTGTGTGTGTGTGTGTGTGTAATTTTAACTTATACTGGGGAACAGCCTTGTGAGGCAAGTATATAGAGCAAAGACTGAGCTGAGTACGGACCTGTAGTCCCCGTCACTTGGGAGACTGAAGCAGGAAGATTACATGGCTGCCTCTACATCCAGCTTCCACAACGTAAGCACCTGCTTCAAAATAAAATAAGAGATGACCACAGATGCATCTCAATGTAGAACTTCTTTTTTTTTTGGTTCTTTTTTTCGGAGCTGGGGACCGAAATGTAGAACTTCTTGTCTAGCACTCAAGACTCTAGGTTCAAGTTCTGAAAAAGAAAAAAAAAAGGTGAGATTGTATCTCTCAGTGGTGAAATGTGGGCTTGTGGTACCCCACTAGCCCTTCCTGTTGATGCTCATGTAGCCTGAGTCTGTGTCCTGACTTTGTCCAGGTCTTGCTCTTGACCAATAGCCTTCTAAGTGTTGCTGGGCTGGATGCCTGTAGATAGAAGGCAATGTATTGCTTCAACCTTCCAGCCACACCTGGAAATGTGTGCTGCCCAGTGAGCTCAGCTGTACCAGTCTCCAGAGAAGTCGAAGCTAGTTGGAAAACTGTTTACTCAATAGATTTAAAGCTTGAATCCGCTGGAGGAGGGGGGTACCACTGCAATCCGACCTCTGTTTGTTTTGAGTTTCACGATGCAATCCAGCAAAGAGATTGAGGATTTCAGCGGCTTCTTTGATCATCCAGTCTTTTCCAGGTTTCTACCTTGGAACAGAACTGCTTCTGGGATAGATGTTGTAAATTGCAAATGGCTTTGTGTCTCTAACATTTCATTTCACTGACTCTGTCTGTCTCCCTCTTGATTTTTCAGATTCCTCTTGCTTTATAAACATTTAACTATTGCTTTATGGGCTTTTTTTTTTTTTTTTTGGTCCAGCTAAGTCTTTGAGAAGGAAATGAAGTTAATCAAACCACTTGTTGCTGCCCGGTCAGCATTTCTACTCTCCAGTCTGTTTGTTGACTCAGTCGTGGTCATTTAGATTTTTCCCACACAGTTTGTTTGACACTCGCAAGTCCAGTCTGCACCAGCTTCTATTGTATTTAGCAAATGCCCTGACTGCACTCAAATCCTGCCCATTGTTCACACTAAAGCAATGGGATTTTCTTTAGTTCACCAACAGCCAAACCCATTGTTACCAGAAAACCCTCTGCAGATGAAAACTGAAAAGAATCATGTGACCCAGAAAAAAGATTAACCTTCGGGAAGCCTTCTGGTTTGCCATTTTTGTCAAGGTGTCCCCAAGAGAGAGCAGAAAATAATAAAGTTAAAACCTATTCCTGGAACGGAGCCCATTTCAAAATAAACTCTATGGACTTTAGGTTTGCAAGAAGGTCCTTCCCAACATGGGAGGCGGATACAGGACTGTGACAAACCCAGACGGATCAAAAGCAACTGAAAACGCAGATTAGTAATTTTTTTTTATTAACTTGAGTATTTCTTATATACATTTCAAGTGTTATTCCCTTTCCCGGTTTCCGGGCAAACATCCCCCTCCCCCCTCCCCTTCCTTATGGGTGTTCCCCTCCCAACCCTCCCCGCATTGCCGCCCTCCCCCAATAGTCTAGTTCACTGGGGGTTCAGTCTTAGCAGGACCCAGGGCTTCCCCTTCCACTGGTGCTCTTACTAGGATATTCATTGCTACCTATGGGGTCAGAGTCCAGGGTCAGTCCATGTATAGTATTTAGGTAGTGGCTTAGTCCCTGGAAGCTCTGGTTGCTTGACATTGTTGTACTTTTGGGGTCTCGAGCCCCTTCAAGCTCTTCCAGTTCTTTCTCTGATTCCTTCAACGGGGGACCTATTCTCAGTTCAGTGGTTTGCTGCTGGCATTCGCCTCTGTATTTGCTGTATTCTGGCTGTGTCTCTCAGGAGCGATCTACATCCGGCTCCTGTCGGTCTGCACTTCTTTGCTTCATCCATCTTGTCTAATTGGGTGGCTGTATATGTATGGGCCAAATGTGGGGCAGGCTCCGAATGGGTGTTCCTTCAGTCTCTGTTTTAATCTTTGCCTCTCCCTTCCCTGCCAAGGGTATTCTTTTTCCTCATTTAAAGAAGGAGTGAAGCATTCACATTTTGATCATCCGTCTTGAGTTTCGTTTGTTCTAGGGATCTAGGGTAATTCAAGCATTTGGGCTAAAAGCCACTTATCAATGAGTGCATACCATGTATATCTTTCTGTGATTGGGTTAGGTCACTCAGGATGATATTTTCCAGTTCCAACCATTTGCCTACGAATTTCATAAACTCGTTGTTTTTGATAGCTGAGTAATATTCCATTGTGTAGATGTACCACATTTTCTGTATCCATTCCTCTGTTGAAGGGCATCTGGGTTCTTTCCATTTTCTGGCTATTATAAATAAGGCTGCGATGAACATAGTGGAGCACGTGTCTCTTTTATATGTTGAGGCATCTTTTGGGTATATGCCCAAGAGAGGTATAGCTGGATCCTCAGGCAGTTCAATGTCCAATTTTCTGAGGAACCTCCAGACTGATTTCCAGAATGGTTTTACCAGTCTGCAATCCCACCAACAATGGAGGAGTGTTCCTCTTTCTCCACATCCTCGCCAGCATCTGCTGTCACCTGAGTGTTTGATCTTAGCCAATCGCACTGGTGTGAGGTGAAATCTCAGGGTTGTTTTGATTTGCATTTCCCTTATGACTAAAGATGTTGAACATTTCTTTAGGTGTTTCTCAGCCATTTGGCATTCCTCAGCTGTGAATTATTTGTTTAGCTCTGAACCCCATTTTTTAATAGGGTTATTTGTTTCCCTGCGGTCTAACTTCTTGAGTTCTTTGTATATTTTGGATATAAGGCCTCTATCTGTTGTAGGATTGGTAAAGATCTTTTCCCAATCTGTTGGTTGCCGTTTTGTCCTAACCACAGTGTCCTTTGCCTTACAGAAGCTTTGCAGTTTTATGAGATCCCATTTGTCGATTCTTGATCTTAGAGCATAAGCCATTGGTGTTTTGTTCAGGAAATTTTTTCCAGTGCCCATGTGTTCCAGATGCTTCCCTAGTTTTTCTTCTATTAGTTTGAGTGTGTCTGGTTTGATGTGGAGGTCCTTGATCCACTTGGACTTAAGCTTTGTACAGGGTGATAAGGATGGATCGATCTGCATTCTTCTACATGTTGCCCTCCAGTTGAACCAGCACCATTTGCTGAAAATGCTATCTTTTTTCCATTGGATGGTTTTGGCTCCTTTGTCAAAAATCAAGTGACCATAGGTGTGTGGGTTCATTTCTGGGTCTTCAATTCTATTCCATTGGTCTATCTGTCTGTCTCTGTACCAATACCATGCAGTTTTTATCACTATTTCTCTGTAATACTGCTTGAGTTCAGGGATAGTGATTCCCCCTGAAGTCCTTTTATTGTTGAGGATAGCTTTAGCTATCCTGGGTTTTTTGTTATTCCAGATGAATTTGCAAATTGTTCTGTCTAACTCTTTGAAGAATTGGATTGGTATTTTGATGGGGATTGCATTGAATCTGTAGATTGCTTTTGGTAAAATGGCCATTTTTACTATATTAATCCTGCCAATCCAGGAGCATGGGAGATCTTTCCATCTTCTGAGGTCTTCTTCAATTTCTTTCCTCAGTGTCTTGAAGTTCTTATTGTACAGATCTTTTACTTGCTTGGTTAAAGTCACACCGAGGTACTTTATATTATTTGGGTCTATTATGAAGGGTGTCGTTTCTCTAATTTCTTTCTCGGCTTGTTTCTCTTTTGTATAGAGGAAGGCAACTGATTTATTTGAGTTAATTTTATACCCAGCCACTTTGCTGAAGTTGTTTATCAGCTTTAGTAGTTCTCTGGTGGAACTTTTGGGATCACTTAAATATACTATCATGTCATCTGCAAATAGTGATATTTTGACTTCTTCTTTTCCGATCTGTATCCCCTTGATCTCCTTTTGTTGTCTGATTGCTCTGGCTAGAACTTCAAGAACTATATTGAATAAGTAGGGAGAGAGTGGGCAGCCTTGTCTAGTCCCTGATTTTAGTGGGATTGCTTCAAGTTTCTCTCCATTTAGTTTAATGTTAGCAACTGGTTTGCTGTATATGGCTTTTACTATGTTTAGGTATGGGCCTTGAATTCCTATTCTTTCCAGGACTTTTATCATGAAGGGGTGTTGAATTTTGTTAAATGTTTTCTCAGCATCTAATGAAATGATCATGTGGTTCTGTTCTTTCAGTTTGTTTATATAATGGATCACGTTGATGGTTTTCCTTATATTAAACCATCCCTGCATGCCTGGGATGAAGCCTACTTGATCATGGTGGATGATTGTTTTGATGTGCTCTTGGATTCGGTTTGCCAGAATTTTATTGAGTATTTTTGCGTCGATATTCATAAGGGAAATTGGTCTGAAGTTCTCTTTCTTTGTTGTGTCTTTGGGTGGTTTAGGTATAAGAGTAATTGTAGCTTCGTAGAAGGAATTCGGTAGTGCTCCATCTGTTTCAATTTTGTGGAATAGTTTGGATAATATTGGTATGAGGTCTTCTATGAAGGTTTGATAGAATTCTGCACTAAACCCGTCTGGACCTGGGCTCTTTTTGGTTGGGAGACCTTTAATGACTGCTTCTATTTCCTTAGGAGTTATGGGGTTGTTTAACTGGTTTATCTGTTCCTGATTTAACTTCGATACCTGGTATCTGTCTAGGAAATTGTCCATTTCCTGTAGATTTTCAAGTTTTGTTGAATATAGGTTTTTATAGTAAGATCTGATGATTTTTTGAATTTCCTCTGAATCTGTTGTTATGTCTCCCTTTTCATTTCTGATTTTGTTAATTTGGACGCACTCTCTGTGTCCTCTCGTTAGTCTGGCTAAGGGTTTATCTATCTTGTTGATTTTCTCAAAGAACCAACTTTTGGTTCTGTTGATTCTTTCTATGGTCCTTTTTGTTTCTACTTGGTTGATTTCAGCTCTCAGTTTGATTATTTCCTGCCTTCTACTCCTCCTGGGTGTATTTGCTTCTTTTTGTTCTAGAGCTTTTAGGTGTGCTGTCAAGCTGCTGACATATGCTCTTTCCTGTTTCTTTCTGCAGGCACTCAGCACTATGAGTTTTCCTCTTAGCACAGCTTTCATTGTGTCCCATAAGTTTGGGTATGTTGTATCTTCATTTTCATTAAATTCTAAAAGGTTTTTAATTTCTTTCTTTATTTCTCCCTTGACCAGGTTATCATTGAGTAGAGCATTGTTCAATTTCCACGTATATGTGGGTATTCTTCCCTTATTGTTATTGAAGACCAGTTTTAGGCCGTGGTGGTCCGATAGCACGCATGGGATTATTTCTATCTTTCTGTTCCTGTTGAGGCCCGTTTTTTGACCAATTATATGGTCAATTTTGGAGAAAGTACCATGAGGAGCTGAGAAGAAGGTATATCCTTTTGCTTTAGGATAGAATGTTCTATAAATATCCGTTAAGTCTATTTGGCTCATGACTTCTCTTAGTCTGTCGACATCACTGTTTAATTTCTGTTTCCATGATCTGTCCATTGATGAGAGTGGGGTGTTGAAATCTCCCACTATTATTGTGGGAGGTGCAATGTGTGTTTTGAGCTTTAGTAAGGTTTCTTTTACGTATGTAGGTGCCCTTGTATTTGGGGCATAGATATTTAGGATTGAGAGTTCATCTTGATGGATTTTTCCTTTGATGAATATGAAGTGTCCTTCCTTATCTTTTTTGATGACTTTTAATTGAAAATTGATTTTATTTGATATTAGAATGGCTACTCCAGCTTGCTTCTTCTGACCATTTGCTTGGAAAGTTGTTTTCCAGCCTTTCACTCTGAGGTAGTGTCTGTCTTTGTCTCTGAGGTGTGTTTCCTGTAGGCAGCAGAATGCAGGGTCCTCGTTGCGTATCCAGTTTGTTAATCTATGTCTTTTTATTGGGGAGTTGAGGCCATTGATATTGAGAGATATTAAGAAATAGTGATTATTGCTTCCCCTTATATTCATATTTGGATGTGAGGTTATGTTTGTGTGCTTTCATTCTCTTTGTTTTGTTGCCAAGACGATTAGTTTCTTGCTTCTTCTAGGGTATAGCTTGCCTCCTTATGTTGGGCTTTACCATTTATTATCCTTTGTAGTGCTGGATTTGTAGAAAGATATTGTGTAAATTTGGTTTTGTCATGGAATATCTTGGTTTCTCCATCAATGTTAATTGAGAGTTTTGCTGGATACAGTAACCTGGGCTGGCATTTGTGTTCTCTTAGGCTCTGTATGACATCAGTCCAGGATCTTCTGGCCTTCATAGTTTCTGGCGAGAAGTCTGGTGTGATTCTGATAGGTCTCCCTTTATATGTTATTTGACCTTTTTCCCTTACTGCTTTTAATATTCTTTCTTTATTTTGTGCGTTTGGTGTTTTGACAATTATGTGACGGGAGGTGCTTCTTTTCTGGTCCAATCTATTTGGAGTTCTGTAGGCTTCTTGTATGTCTATGGGTATCTCTTTTTTTTAGGTTAGGGAAGTTTTCTTCTATGATTTTGTTGAAGATATTTACTGGTCCTTTGAGCTGGGAGTCTTCACTCTCTTCTATACCTATTATCCTTAGGTTTGATCTTCTCATTGAGTCCTGGATTTCCTGTATGTTTTGGACCAGTAGCTTTTTCCGCTTTACATTATCTTTGACAGTTGAGTCAATGATTTCTATGGAATCTTCTGCTCCTGAGATTCTCTCTTCCATCTCTTGTATTCTGTTGGTGAAGCTTGTATCTACAGCTCCTTGTCTCTTCTTTTGGTTTTCTATATCCAGGGTTGTTTCCATGTGTTCTTTCTTGATTGCTTCTATTTCCATTTTTAATTTCTTCAACTGTTTGATTGTGTTTTCCTGGAATTCTTTCAGGGATTTTTGTGTCTCCTCTCTATGGGCTTCTACTTGTTTATTTATGTTTTCCTGGAATTCTTTCAGGGATTTTTGTGTCTCCTCTCTATGGGCTTCTACTTGTTTATTTATGTTTTCCTGGAATTCTTTCAGGGATTTTTGCGATTCTTTCAGGCATTTTTGCGATTCCTCTCTGTAGGCTTCTACTTGTTCTCTAAGGGAGTTCTTCACGTCTTTCTTGAAGTCCTCCAGCATCATGATCAAAAATCATTTTGAAACTAGATCTTGCTTTTCTGGTGTGTTTGGATATTCCATGTTTGTTTTGATGGGAGAATTGGGCTCCGATGGTGCCATGTAGTCTTGGTTTCTGTTGCTTGGGTTCCTGCGCTTGCCTCTCGCCATCAGATTATCTCTAGTGTTACTTTGTTCTGCTATTTCTGACAGTGGCTAGACTGTCCTATAAGCCTGTGTGTCAGGAGTGCTGTAGACCTGTTTTTCTCTCTTTCAGTCAGTTATGGGGACAGAGTGTTCTGCTTTCGGGCGTGTAGTTTTTCCTCTCTACAGGTCTTCAGCTGTTCCTGTGGGCCTGTGTCTTGAGTTCACCAGGCAGCTTTCTTGCAGCAGAAAAGTTGGTCTTACCTGTGGTCCCGGGGCTCAAGTTCACTCGTGGGGTGCTGCCCACGGGCTCTCTGCAGCGGCAGCAACCAGGAAGACCTGTGCCGCCCCTTCCGGGAGCTTCAGTGCACCAGGGTTCCAGATGGTCTTTGGCTTTTTCCTCTGGCGTCCGAGATGTGTGTGCAGAGAGCAGTCTCTTCTGGTTTCCCAGGCTTGTCTGCCTTTCTGAAGGTTCAGCTCTCCCTCCCACGGGATTTGGGTGCAGAGAACTGTTTATCCGGTCTGTTTCCTTCAGGTTCTGGTGGTGTCTCAGGCAGGGGTCCTGCCGCTCCTGGGCCCTCCCCCACGGGAGCCCAGAGGCCTTATACAGTTTCCTCTTGGGCCAGGGATGTGGGCAGGGGTGAGCAGTGTTGGTGGTCTCTTCCGCTCTGCAGCCTCAGGAGTGCCCACCTGACCAGGCGGTTGGGTCTCTCTCTCACAGGGTCTGGGGGCAGAGAGCTGCTGCGGGCCGGGATCCGCGGGTATGGGACTTCCGGTAAACACAGAACGTGCCCGGTCCTAGAGGAATTCTGCTTCCCTGTGTCCCAAGCTCACCAGGCAGCTTTCTTGCAGCAGAAAAGTTGGTCTTACCTGTGGTCCCGGGGCTCAAGTTCGCTCGTGGGGTGCTGCCCACGGGCTCTCTGCAGCGGCAGCCCAGATTAGTAATTTTTAAACGCCTCACTTTCAACTGAACTATTGCTCAGTGGTACACACCAATCAGCTAGCTAGCTGTGACACGAATCCTCAGAGATCCATCATTACCCGGGATGCCTGTCATTTCCACTTTGCCGGAAACCGTACCCTGTGCATCCCAGATCATCTCTCACTTGCTGCTTCTGTCTGAGGAGACAGACTTAAATTGCCCAGCTTAAAAAAAAAAATCTGGGGTAGGGAACAAATGCAGTTTGTTTTGTGTTTTTTAAAAAGCACAGCAAAGGCGAATGGCATTTGTGTACCGGAAGAAACTCTAAGGTCTGGTGCTTCGAACTGAAATTTAAGCAAAAGAGTAAAACTTTTGCCATTAAAAAAAGATTAGATGCATTAAATCAGCTATACCCTAGCACCAGTCACTTGGATATCAAGCCAGTCCCATGCCACAGCATCCGTGTTCACCACTCTGACCAAGTACCAAAGGGCTTTCCTGAAGTGAATGCAAGCTTGTATCCTTTGGGTCCACAGGATCTCATTTCCCTCTACTTCATGAACTGGGGTGGGGGTGGGGTGGGGGTGGGGCAGCACTCCCAGTCTTCATTTCAAATCGCTTCCAGTAGCCCATATATTGCAAATTGGTTTACTTGTATATTAGTCATTCAACAGGAAATAATAAATTATCCTAAAACTTAAGTAATATAAATCAATAACAATTACGTATGATTTCACAATGGTATTTGTTGGCAATCAGGCACATCCACGGACAGCTAAAGGTGATTCCACGATATTGAGGCGTCTTTACAGCCAGCTTTTGAGGGACCCAGTGATAAGACATGTGATCTCTGTCATCTCTAACTGTGCCAAGAGGCAACAGTGTTGCTCCTGTTGTATGTCCCTTTGTGTGTGAGCCACAGCCCCAGTCGTGTGTCTCTTGGAGCATGCACGAAGGCCCCATAAACGTCACGTTCTTCCTGCTCCCGATCTTCTTTCTTCCCTCTCCAAGAGGTTGCCTCAATATTCCCGCCCAATAAACCTCCCACATGAGACCTGCCACATGGTGTGTTTTTGTCTGGACCTACTGCCTAGTTATAGCACAGTCAGCTTGCAAAAAAGCCCACAAAGATATCCACCTCTTGGTGCACACATCCCCACATAGTGCACACATAGACTGAATGGGTCCGGCTTGTGTAATAAATAGGATGTAGTAAAAAAAAAAACATGAATGTGGTAGCTGGTCTTGATTGTGAGCTTCGCTGGTTTTGGAGTGACCTATGAAAGACAGTTTTGTTATCTGTGAGGGCCTTTCCAGAGAGATCTAACTGAAGAGTAAAGACTCCCCCTAATGCAGGGGAACACCGTTCCTAGAGCTGGTGTAGCAGGCTAAAGTAAAAGGAGAAAACAAGTAAGGCACTTGTACTCATCTCTCCGTGTTGCTGCAGCTTCCTGACCAGAGACACAATATGATCACCTGCATGGCAGCTGCTGACAGCTCAGCTAAAGCCACTCCACCTGCATGTGTTCCCTGAGGAGGTGGCCTTTTTCTTCTCAAAGCGTGATCCGAAGAGAAACAGTCATGAGAAATGCAACCAAGACACAAGCTGTCATAGAAAACACTGGCTAGGGGGCGGGGTAAAAAAAAAAAAAAGAAAGAAAAGAAAGTGCTCAGATGACTATGTCCCCAAACACCTTAACTGCAACCTCAGGAGAAATCCCAAGGCAGTGGTGCCTACATAGCCCACCCAGGAACCTTCACCAAACTGAAGCTGAAAAACGTGTTTGCTTCTCTAGTTTACTACATTTGAGATAACTTGTTGCACAGCAATGGGTGTTTGGTTGGGCTGCGTATCTGGTTTCCGTCTGTAGTTCCTTTTGCTACTTCTTGCAAAAGTGTCATCAGAAGTTTAGCCAAGATGGCAGTCGCTGAAAAGCCTGCCTGATGCCACGTCGCTCACTTGGGCAGCTGGCAATGTCTGCAGGTGCTCTCCATTCTTTTCCTTGCTTGTAGCTGGGAAAAAAAGGAGTCCAGGCGGAACTATGCCTTTTATGACTATGGCAGCTAATTTCCAGGGCCATCCAGAGTTCAGAAGATCACCTCACAAACATGGGAGGGCTCAGGCCAATTGAACAAGGCACAGATGGAGGAGGGCGGGGGAATTCGAGTTCCCTATTTAAGTGGAACATTCACTTCTCTTGCTTTGGGACATCAGTACCTCTGGCTCTCAGAATTTTGGAACTAGACTGAATAGATAGGTATATAACAGAATATAGATCTGTAGATAGGTAGGTAGATAGATAATAGATAGATGGATAGATGGTTGATATTTCACCTTTATCTCACAGAAGTGTGTCAAAGAATATTTGGATATGTTTGAAACCACCAAAGCATGTACTCTGAGCATAAATTATTAGCCTTTTACACACTGGCAAAATAAACATTGTCCATTGCAAAATATTTCCTGCTGAAACTACTTATTAATTATTAGTTGCATTCAAGGACCCTAAGACCTAATTTAAGTCCTACTGAAAATGAAATGTCTTAAATATGGTTCTTTGCTTGCGGACCATTTTGCATGAAGATCCATAAATTAAGCAGTTTCCCCATACACTCTATATATAGTAGTCAAGTGTTTGAAGGCACTGTAAACATCCTCAAAATGGGAACATGGGAGACACCCAGAATCACTTGGGTATAGTGATCATCAAATCCAACAGAGCACACGTTGCTCTCCCTTGATTAGGAGTTAAGGTCTGGTACAGTCCTCTCAGCTCTTGTCTATCCTTTGCATGTTTGGTATTCCCTGTGAACTGCTACTTCTTTTCCATGAAATGTATCTTGCATTTTCAGTTTCCTAGTCTCAGTCTCCCTACTGAGCATAAGTGTTAGGTTCCAAAGGCTTCTTTCTCCCTGTCGAATTCCTCACCATTTCTTTTTGAAAACTTTCTGTATCTCACATGGTTCCTGTCGACATTAACTCCATTAGGAAAAGCAAAGAAGCTGTACCACAGATGCCTGGAGATTGTCATCCTTTTCAACTGTCCTCTCAGATACACACTAGCTATCTCTGAAGTTTGAACAGAGGACTTCAGAGCCACAACTTTGACTGTACCTTCTTTCCACATTTCACAGATAAAACCACTTTTAGCTTTGGCATCTATCACAGTTTATCTTGATTCATCTATTTGATTGCTTTATGAAATACCTAGGATATTTATGAAATGCATGTGTGGGCGTGTTAACATGGGTATTTCCAGAGAATTATCATGTAGGGGAAGTTCCACACAATCTCACACACTAGGAGCAGATGAAACAGAAGGGAAAGGGGAACAAGGGCAGACAGTTTCTCTGCTTCCAAGCAACTATGAGGTGAACTGCTCTATTCTCAGCACCCTCTGCCATAATGGACCTCAACCTTTGAAATTGTGAAACAAATAAACTTCTCTTCTTTAAGTTGTTTGTGTCAAGTACTTTGTCATAGCAACAAGAACAGTAATCCTATACTATATCCTCTGGTAGTCCTGTGATTTACAAAACTAAAAGTACCCATCTACCCTTATGTTCCAATTTTTTTTTCTTTCAGTTCATTTGTATTAATTTTGCTATAAGCAGTGGGTAGCAGTGCTGCACTCCCTCAGCAGCATGGAAGTCTCAGCTCCATCTTTTAGCTCATACTGTGTACTTCATACTTTCACGAATACTGGAAACAGCTTACTGGGATAGGTGCCTTCTTCCCCAAGAGTCCCCAGGGTTGCTTGTTCACCTGGCTGGGGGCCAGGAATGCTCACTGAGAAAGAAGAGGAAATGGCTTGTGTGTAGCTCAAGAAACAGAATTATTTACATGGCTAAAGAAAAGGGAGAAGTAGGTCTGGATACTGAAGTCAACACCATTCTTTAAACTCTTTGTGTAATGCTAACTATTTGAAGTATTGTGCGTTTCAATTTTCAAAGAAGTCCCACACAGGTTCTTACGTTAATGTGCAGTGTTTCTTTTGAGATGGTTCGTGATGGGCTGTTTGTGTGTCAGGGCCAGAAAGAAAGACCGTGAAGCTAATGGATACTTTAGGAAGTATTCAGCTTGTATGAATATCAGAAAACACTTTAAACCAAAGCATAGGTATACCTATCTAACACATAATTACAACACTGCCATTTCAGTGCAATGCACTTAAGGGGGTGTTCAAGGGATCTGAAACACCATGGAGGAGGGGGGCAGCAGAACCTGGGTCTCAATGTTTCACGACCAGGCAAATGTACAGTGTTACAAAAGCATGAAGTGAGGACTGTCTGGTGACTCTCAAAATCTCCATCTCAGATGACATATCAAATCTTTTAATGAAAGAAGAGATGATCTAGGAAAAGAGAAAACTGAGCAAATATATCAGAGTACTGTGAGCAGAAGGCCACAGTAGGAGGTCCAGGATCTGTGGACTGCTGATGTATGCAAGAGGAGACTGCAGCAGATTTCTGAGGAGAATAGTGTATGCAGGTCTGTATTTCCTGAACTATATTATTGCTCTCTTTCCTTCTTCTCCATTATAGTACTGTATATGTACCTCTGTAGACTTCTTATCGAATCTACATCGTGCAAGCTCACAGTGAAAATAAAGCACAGGACAGTATTAAAATAGCTTGTTAAGAAATGAGAAAAATATTTAGAACTGCTTATCAGTGTGAGAAATCTCTCCACTTAATCATAATAACAGTTTAAAACAATGAAGTATCATAGCTCATTTTCTTAAGTGTGTGTACACACACACATTTACACACATACACACACACCTACCATGTAAAGAGGATAAGAACCATGTCTTTAGATCCAATACAATGGTGGATTATTTTTGTAAAAAAAAAAAAAAAAAAGAATCTCCCATAAACTTGAACCTTCCAGTTTGCTTCACTTGTGATATTTAAAAAGTATATGCATTAGTAAATTTAAAAAGTACATCAATAATCCTGAAATGTTGTTCTTCTTTTCCTCCCTGCATCATTTCCCTTCATAACCTGGACCCAGGTGGGAGCAGGTGCTCCATGCCTCCTCTACAGCACAGCATCACGTACAGAAGGTGCTCCATGCCTCCTCTACAGCACGGCATCACGTACAGAAGGTCCTCTATGCCTCCTCTACAGCACGGCATCACGTAGAGTAGGTCCTCCATGCCTCCTCTACAGCACGGCATCACGTGCAGCAGGTGCTCCATGCCTCCTCTACAGCATGGCATCACGTACAGTAGGTCCTCTATGCCTCCTCTACAGCACGGCATCACGTACAGTAGGTCCTCCATGCCTCCTCTACAGCACGGCATCACATGCAGCAGGTGCTCCATGCCTCCTCTACAGCATGGCATCATGTACAGTAGGTCCTCTATGCTTCCTCTACAGCACGGCATCACGTACAGTAGGTCCTCCATGCCTCCTCTACAGCATGACATCACGTGCAGCAGGTGCTCCATGCCTCCTCTACAGCATGACATCATGTCTAGCAGGTGCTCCATGCCTCCTCTACAGCATGACATCCATGTGCAGCAGGTGCTCCATGCCTCCTCTACAGCATGACATCCATGTGCAGTAGGTGCTCCATGCCTCCTCTACAGCATGACATCCATGTGCAACAGGTGCTCCATGCCTCCTCTACAGCATGGCATCACGTGCAGCAGGTGCTCCATGCCTCCTCTACAGCATGACATCACGTGCAGCAGGTGCTCCATGCCTCCTCTACAGCATGACATCATGTCTAGCAGGTGCTCCATGCCTCCTCTACAGCATGACATCCATGTGCAGCAGGTGCTCCATGCCTACTCTACAGCATGACATCCATGTGCAGCAGGTGCTCCATGCCTCCTCTACAGCACGACATCACGTGCAGCAGGTGCTCCACGCCTCCTCTACAGCACGGCATCATGTCCAGCAGGTGCTCCATGCCTCCTCTACAGCATGACATCCATGTGTAGCAGGTATACAGCAGGAGTCTGAGATCATCTTAATAACAAGCAGCCACACTTTCTGGAGTATACAATAGCAGTTTAGCTCAGAAAATGTAACAAACAACTTTCCTTCTTAAATGTTGCTTTTAAAAATCATCCTTCAGAAGAGCATAAATTAACAATAAATAGAATTACTAAAAGAAGAAACGTCTAAACAATGTGACTTAAATCAATTAAAACATGATGTAGAAAAACTTCAGAATAAACTCATTTTTCAAGCAGTGTTCCTGAGCTGTGTTGCTGAATGATTAATGGCCAATATGTGGGAAGGTCATATAGGTCTACCTGGAGCGAAATGATGACAGAGTTAAAGCAGTAGGATGGATGAGATCAGCAGTTCAGGAAGCAGGTTCCAGATCCAGGAAAGAAAAATCAACACACACACACACACACACACACACACACACACACACACACACTCACACAAACACTCACAAGCACATACACACACTCACTCACATGCACATGTGCACAAACACACGTACCATACTCACATGGAAACATGCACACACACACACTAATAAGCACAAGTGCACACACACTCACATGCACATGTGTACACACACATGCATACATGTACATAATACGTGCACACACATGTACATAATACGTGCACACATATTCATTCACACAGACACAAGTGCACACACATACACACACAGAGTAGTTTTCTTTCAAAAGAATGTGTCCAAATAGCCTATGCTACTTAGAAATAACATGTGAAATGGGTCATCTATTTTTTAATCACTATTTTTATTTTTTGTTTCTATTTTTAAATATTCCTTGTATATGTACACTATATCTTTTCACTCAATATGTAATATATATTGAGCATGTCCTCCTCAATATTTAGTGTTTTAAATCACAGGGGAGAGGTCAAAATGCAGAGTGGAAATCCTAAAAATAAAAATGTAGAAATAAAAGAAAGCTTAATAATAAATTACTCATATTTTATACTATTACTAATATTAATTTAAATTTAATTTAAAATTACACGAAAGTCATTCTCACAGTGTGGCAATTGGAAGGAGAAAAGGCAAGATGTGCGGGGAAGGGCGAACAGGAGATGATCGACGTAATATCAGCAAATATCTGCTTTGACCTGGGCTGAGGTTTCGGGTAGATAAGGATACTGCTGATGCTATTCTGGGATGAGTGGTATTGGAGATGATAGCCCCAAGCAGTGTGGCATCAGCCGTAGAAAGCATTCCTCAAGTCAGATTGCAGGATGGGAGATGTGGCAGCTCTGAGTGAACTGTGAAGCTAATGCATGAATTCAGACCTCGGAAAGTGTCGGTGAAATGACGAGCTGCGGAAAGCTCTGACCAGGGCAAAGCGCACTGCCAAAGTCCACACAAGTATCGAACACACTCCAACTACAAATACGCAATGACGGAGCATCCACACCAGTACCGAAGACACTCTAACTGCAATGGCCGGGCATCAGGAGGGGCTGCTTTCTCGTACAGGTGACCACCCTTAAGAAGTGTTGTAGCCAGAATTGGATGGAAATACCTTAGCTGTGGTTCCTCTAAACTTCCTATCCATCTCCAAAGATCTGGGCGGGGTGTGCCCTCCTGCAGCACAAAGGGAGCAGGTTCCCTAAACAAAAAGAAGTCTGAATACTTTAAACTAGTTTATAAGAGTCTTACTCGTCTGTTTCCTGAAAATACCTCCGGATGGATTTCTGAAGACCGAAGTTGTCACGGCATGAAACTTTACTGGTTTAAATTTTGCCTTTGTCGCGGAACATCTCTGCCTCGGTGGCACTTCTAGGATATCTCTTCATTTGTAAGATGGGGATTATAAGTGTTTATCTTATAGATGGTTTCTGAGAATTCCGTATGCTAGTGTATATAATAAAGTGCTCTGAGTGGGGGAAACATCTAGACATAACACAGGGCGATTTTACTGGTCACTTCTCAGACATAGCATTTCTTAGTGTTGGGGGTGCCAACTGACACAGGGGACCTTCTGCTGGAATTCAGAGAACAGACACCTTGAATTTCTGTATTCAACTTTACATAAAATTTCCAACAAGAAAGAATAAATATTAAATTCCAACTTAAATTCAGTATACTGTTACATTTTAGGAGAAATTATATAGATATCTGAGACTTACTTAATAGACCTTACAAACATACAACAGAAAACTGGATGTAGATGATAGCAAACGCTGAGTTAGGTGCTGATGAGAGAATTTAGGTCATTATGTTCAAATCTACCTGGAAACCCTTCATCATTACTGTTTCTGGAAGATTCTACTAAAACACTATTAGCTAGGGTTCTCTAGAGAAACAGAACTCATACCATGAACACACATCACACACATAGCATTTATTAGAGTGGCTCTCAGGTTACTGTATGACTATTCCAACAGTGGCTGTCTCTCTTCCAATGGAAAGTCCTAGAATCCCATAGCTGTTCAGTCCACAAGGCTGGATGTGTCAGGTGGTCTTCTGAAGAAGTAGGTTCCAATGCCAGTGAGCGATGAACTTATCAGGGAAAGTGAAGGAAGCAAGCAAGGAGTAAGCCTCTCTCTCTTCCATATCCTTGTAAAGGACAGGATTCAAGGTGAATCTTCCCATTCAAATGATTCGATGAAGGAAAATCCCTCACGGGTGTACCCAGCCACTTGTGCTTTCATCGATTCCTGGTGTGGTCAGGTTGACAACAAGAACAGTAATCATGGGGCTGGAGAGATGGCTCAGTGGGTAGGAACACTGGCTGTTCTTCCAAAGGACTCGGGTTCAACTCCCAGCACTCGCATGGCTGTCTAGCAACTGCAGTTCCAGGCAATCTGACACCGTCGTACACAGTGTACAAGCAAGCAGAACACTAGCGTGCATTAAATATTTTTTAAAAAATTAAAAAGAAGAACACTCGGTCATAAATGCAGTGTACAGAGAGAATACAAAAAACATGGTATTTGTGATGTTTTACCTCTTTGGGGACAGGATGGACATAATGGAGGAGAGGTATGTTCTGTCTGGATCATTCTATCAGAGTTCTCAGCCCACCATGGCAGGGGAGACTGGATGACCCCATCTGTTGCTGTCTGAATGTGTTTCCTCATGATGGGTGGACTAGGATCACAGACGTGTATCACCTTCAAAGGTTGACCCTAACGGCTCACATCCACCATCGGGGCTTCATCCCCTTAAATGTCTTAGAGCCTTCAAATACACCACCACCCCCTGGGAGTACAGGAAATGAGTTGCCCTGGTTACTCCAGGTCCAAACCATATCAGAAGTCCAACAAAAATACTGTTGGGTCCATGTCATATGAGATCATCCCCACTTGTTCCTTCCCATGCCACCATTCCAGGGTTAGGGCCCCGTGAGTTGCTGGACACTGTGGCTGGCTGTCGCTGTCTGACACCTGACAGATTTACCCCACCCTGGCGTTGACAGTGTTTTTCTTCATTGACCATTTTTATAGAACAGAAGTTAAATGAGCCCAGGCTTTTGCAATTAATTTTTATAGCGTCATTGATTAGATTTCCCCAAATAATTTATTCCTCACTTCATAGCTTAGAAGGTAATCCCATTAACTATTGTAGTATAACATTTTTAAGCAGACTGTTTCAGCGTCCCGTTGAAAGATTTACACGGGTCTGAAATAAGAGCCATTTCTGCCTAATGATCTGTATGAAACAGCAACAGAAATATAGAAGGCAGGGATAATCAATCTATAAGTTGCTATACATCACCCAGGATTTGTCTGTGTGTCCCTGGTATGGGTGGCTATGCATTACTTGGGCTTTAGTTAACTAAACACTGAAAATATATGTTTCTCCCATATTTAACGTTACCCCTGCACAGCTGGGGCAGTAAAACTATTCTGTGTGGCCCATTCAAATATACAGCCTAATTACCTAATTCAGTCAGTAAATAAAACAAAGTGTTCATCTGAGCTGAGCAGGTACTTACCAGTGTGTGTGTGTGTGTGTGTGTGTGTGTGTGTGTGTGTGAGAGAGAGAGAGAGACAGAGAGAAAGAGAGAGAGAGAAAGAGAAAGAGACAGAGAGATACAGAGAGATAGAGAGAGACAGAGACAGAGATATACAGAGAGAGAGAGACAGAGAGAGAGACAGAGACAGACAGAGACAGAGACAGAGATGGTGCCTAACCTGGGGCAGTTTCTCACTTTAAATATCACAGATATTTAAAGATGCAGTGTGAAAATTCAGTAGAATGCTCTGTTCTGGAGAAATGTTTGCCTCATTTCTGGGATACTTCAAAGCTACAATGAGAGGGAGAGCACAGATTCATAAGAAGTCAAGACATCTAAAGTACTCTACAGCAGCTCTCCCTTCGGGGGCCAAACATAATTTACAAGTGTAATTTAGGTTGATAATGAATACTTCATAGATCAACAAATTCAGAGCAAGAGGTTAGCACTGAATTCAACGAGAGGAAAATGAATAAATATTTTTAAATTCGACATTCAAACACGGCCAGCATCTGCCAGACCCTTAGTTTTGTATACACCTTGCTAAACAGTTTTCAATAGACAATCATAATATTGTCATAATAATTTTAGAGGTCCACACTATTTTCTGCATATTTTACCACTGAGTAATTTGAGACTTGGGGGGTAAGTTGTTCAAATATATATCTATATCTATATATCTATCGATCAATAGATCGATAGATCGATAGATCGATAGATAGATAGATAGATAGATAGATAGATAGATAGATAGATAGATAGATAGATAGATCGATCGATCTGGGGTGGGAAAGATTGAAGGCAATAAATGTTAGACCCATAAAATGTGCTAACATAGGAAAGTTGCAGTGGAAGCGAATATGAATTCAGGAACAAAGAGCACAAAGGGTTTATGTAGCACTTTCCCAGGTGTGGTGATACACCCTAAATTAGACCCAAAGAATGATAGACCTTGAGTCTTTTTACATTTAAGTTATTATTTGACAAGTAAAGTCAATTTGAAGACTTGTTAGTAGTTCTTCACACTAGTTTATCATTCTTTTTTTTTCTTTTTGAGAGCTGGGGACCGAACCCAGGGCCTTGCGCTTGCTAGGCAAGCGCTCTACCACTGAGCCAAATCCCCAACCCCTAGTTTATCATTCTTAACAGAAGTTTGGAGGTAGACATTCAAGGTGCCTAATTAGCTTTATTTGTAATTATATCTCCTGGTACATTTTACTTAAATGTAAATTCAATGCCTACTTTGACCTTAAGTCAGTATGGATTAGTTTCCAGAGTTGATGTTATATTTTCATTCCAAAATAAGGCCCCAGTTTACAATCGAGTTTCTAACTTGTTTCCTGTTATAAGGTATAGAGCCTTCTTCTCTTTAGGCCCTGCAAGAGAGAGATGGCATCTCAGCATTGGCTTTGGGGTTGAGATGTGTGGCTTTAAGTTTGGCACCAACGTGCAGATGCAGTTTCCATCCCAGCAGTGGTAAAGGGGGTGCCAACTTTACATCTCCCTCATCGTGTGCTATAACTACCTCAAGAGTTTCCACAACAGGGGCCACTGAGACTGGAAGAAAGAAACAGGCATTCTCCAGTGACTCCAGACTAACACATTACATAATAAAAGACGTGCTCCCCAACCTGGGACCGGCTCCCTCAAGTCCCTGCTACCGTGTGTGCTCTCTGCTTTCCCAGACTGACACCATTCAGGATCTTTTAATAACAGGGAATAGACTCTAAAAGATGCGGTAGGCCCTCTCCTTGCACTCAAACACGCAACGCTCTCTGATAAAAGTGACAAATTCAAAGCAAAGCAAACCATACAGACGGATTAATTTTCTTTGTGCTGTGGAAAAAGAGCACCAAGATACGGTTTTTCTTCTGGTCCGTCTGTTAAAACTGAGACTAGGCATGGGAAATCTCTTCTGATCTTGAAAACCACCTGGCCCTGGCCCTGGCCCTGGCCCCAGTACCTGGCTTCTGGACATCATTTTTAGTGATGAGGTGACAGCTTTGGGTGGGCCACACTCTTGTGGGAAGAACTTTCTGAACACTGGGAAGCCACAAATAACCCCAGTCCTCAGCATTTCAACATTACAAGTATTTTCACATAATCATGCCGAGATGACTGATTCTTCTGAGGCATCTCTAACATGTCAAGATGCAGCTTCCATTGCAAATAGAAGACCCAGGTTTGTGCAGTGAGGCCAGGAGACTTGCCTTGGATCCTCTCCAACCATTGATTGCTGTCAGGGCAGCTAAGAAAGCCAAGTTATGACATCATACAGTGCTCGCGGTATTGATTCTTTGTCTTGCCACTTCTAAGAAAAACAATATCGTTCCTGTCCTTCCCTGGAATTTAGCTCAGTGGCTCTTGCCTGTGGCCTTTCTAATCAATGTCAAGTCTCCTTGGAGACAATGTCAGAATCAGAATCAAATGTGTCAAGTGAAATGGTAAGTGGGGATCAGGATGAAATTATTTCTATCCACAGCTAGCATAAAATTATGTTTACTTTGCCTCCTTCAATCCATTGCCCTGGCAACGCATTTATGCTAAACACATACAGCATCCCAGCCTGTTAAAAAGATTTGGCATACAGTGAAGGACAGCGAGTGCATTATGAGTATCTCTGTTTGATAACCTCTAAGGACATATGCTCTAAATTCATAATAGGAAAACGGATGCGGTGCCTGGATGCTAGCATCTTTCCTACTGGGGTCAACAGACCGTTAGGTTGTTTCTAACCTAAGTTTTTGTTCAACGAACGTGACATACCGGGTTTTTGCTTACGAGGCCTACTCCGGAGTTAGTGTTAATGATTTCTATTGACAAGGTTATTGGATTCAAAGTGAGTGTTTACACTGAATAGGGACGAGCGTCAAAGCATCCCAAATAGATGCTCCCAACTGTAGGAGCTTAGCGTGGCTTAAGCTCTTTGCTGTGTTCCTGCCCATGAGAGCAAAGACAACAGAGGACATGGGGATAAGTGTAATGAAGAGAAACAATAACAGGATTCAGAGGGGTTAATCCAGGCACAGCAGAGTTAATCTACAAGAGCTAGGGGGGAGGTTTTAGGCTAAAGACTTTGGCAGAAACTTGTTACTTTTTGATCCAGTGGCACCTAATGAATGACTCCACTGGTGGGGAAGATTTGGGACACTCAGGATCGGCCACCAAGAACATCACTGACTTATTTATGTTTTTGTTCAGCACACTTGGGTATTTGCTGACGATCTTCATTTTCTTCTCAAACAATGAGACAAAAGAAGCCTAACAAAGCAGATACTTAAGGAGGCACAAAATGTGACCCCGGGCAAAAAAGTCCCCCTGAGCAAGACTGACAGTCCAATGTGTGCCAGGTTAGTGTGACGCACAGAGGAATAGAGTTTACTTCTGACCCAGAGTGAAAAAACCAGTGAGCGGAGTAATTATCACTCGTAGAAGCGAGGCTTTGAAGCTGTCCCTTGTTTCTCTCTCTCTTGGCTATCCTGATTATCTCATCTCACATACCAAATGAGTCAAGGTGCTAACTCTGAGTTTTGATCTGCTTCGAGACCTGCAAGATCTCAGCTTCACAAAGCTAAATGTACTCACTTTCAAAATAACAGTGAATCGAATCTGGTCAAGTTAAGACATCAACCATGACCTAGTCTTTGAGGCAGAAGTATTAAAATTCAATCAATATTTCTGAGTGAACCTTTGAGTTCGGTAGCATACTTCTGAGCACATTGCTGAGTTTCCCAATAGATGAGTCTCCCCATGAGTTGGATGTTGCAACTCCAACACTGCACCAGTGTCTACTCCTTAAATGACATGTGAAAAAAAGAAAATGAACCACTCAGCCTCCGGCAATTGGGCAGAGAACATACGAGAGGATGTGGTGGAGGAAAAGTGGTTCTGACCCTAACCATGGGCTTTCACGTGCCCTGATTCTAAGAGAAATGTTGAGTTTCCATGGGATTGTCAATTTTGCTCTCTGGATTTGAAATATTAACATGGAAATGTATTGGGCAGAATGAGAACTTTCTGCTTAATACAGCTAATGTTTTTAAAAAGTGCATCTCAACTTAACGTAAGGGAGGTAACATTGTTATCTCCATAATTTCAAAAATGAAACTTGCTTCTCTTTAAATTGTGTGTGTGTGTGTGTGTGTGTGTGTGTGTGTTATTTATTTACACATGCATTAGAAGGGGAAAGTATTTGTTAGTATCCTTTTGGGTCTCACTAGTACAATCATATTTGCTGTTATGATCTAAAGTATTTTCGCTCTTTACCATATCATCTTCACACCGATTAAGTTGGAATAAAATAGCGTGCCTCGAAGCGCTAACAATATGCATTTCTCATACACGTGATCGGCCTCATTCTTAGCCATGACTGGGCAGGCCAGCTTGAGAAATAATGAGTAATGTCAATGTGTTTGGGGTTCTGTCAGGATTGTGATAGAGCGACAAGACAGGGCCAAAGGGCCAAAGGGCAAACAAATAGAGAGTTGAGGAACAGGAAATGCAGGGGTCTGACTGTGGAACATTCTCCATAGGCTTGCTTTGATACTTGTCCCCGGTCAGTGGCACTGCTTAGGGATCTTACAGCATCTTGGGGAGTTGGGGCCTAACTAGAGGAAGTGCATCAGAAGAAATCTTTATTAAAGCAAGTGGGTGACTGTACAATGTGACTGAGTTCCAAAAGGAGGAGGTTGTGGAAGCCATTGACAGGGATGCTCATGAGATTGGGAGTTCCCAGAAACCCCCACAAAAATCAGGCAGGCTTAGCAGTGTGAAGAAGAGCTCCTGGGAAGAAGTTGTGTCTACTAAGGATGGATGATGGACTAGAATGCTGCTGCTGGATAGGGTTGGAATGTCGCGGGCCCAGAGCCTAATTATTATTTATGTTCTTATCTTCAGCTTAGTAAATGACTGTTCTGTGTCCCCTCCCCACCTGTGCCAGACCCAACACTTCGACAGATAGAACATCTTTCGGGATATAATAACAATGCCCTAGGTTTCCACCGCTCTAACAGCTAAGTTGTCTCATAGCACCAAAGGCTTAGCGAGTTCTTATCTCATTTTAACCTGCCCACATTAACGCACTCAGCAGTGCATTTGAAAAGTGTCTTAGTTTATGACTTTTCCTCGTTCATTTACCCAAAAGCTCAGGAAACTGCTAACTCATTGGAACATGGAACCTGGGATAACCCAAATCTGTGTTCCCCAGCCATGATTGCTTATATCTGGCTCCAGAATAAATTCCTTCTTAATCCCTTCCAGGTGAGAGCTATGCTTTCACACTGACAGTAGCTCCTGTAATCCCAGCCTAGAGGGTGAACATAAAATGATCAGAATCCTCAAGGGCAAGTTGGACTAGCTAGAATTAGTGAGCCCTCCATTTACCAGAAGCCCTGCCTCAATAAGTAAAGACACGACACACACCAGGCAAGATGTACAGTGCACACACACACACCACACACCACACACACACACACACACACACCACACACAAACACAAACACACACCACACACAAACACACACACACCACACACACACACCACACACACACATCACACACACACCACACACACACAAACACAAACACACACACACCACACACACACACCACACCACACAAACACACACACCACACCACACACCACATACCACAAACCACACCTCACATCACACACCACACACCACACATAGTAGATGGTGTAAGTTTGTAATTCCAGCTCTAGGGAGACAAACAAATGAAGATCCCTGGTGTTTGCTAGCCAACCAGCAAAGACTCATCGTTGATGTAACTGCTGACAGAAATGTCAGTTTATGCCTAGGGGTTAGGTAACCCATGGAGCCTGCAGCCCGTGGAGTCAACACCATTTTCCACACCTGTCAATGAATGAACACATAGAAAACATTGCCCTGGGCCTCAGGGGCAGATTTTGTTGTTGCAGACTGGATTTTCATTTCTGAAGGGCAGAACGCTGAAAATAATCTCTTTCCAATTATTAATTATAGAAACCCCAGCCCAATCACAGCACAAATATCACCTCCATATCAATAATATCCTACAATGTACCTGACAACGTACCTCGACTGTCAAGGGTGTCAAGCAAGGGACATCTGAAAACTGTCACCAACCAGGGAAAGACAAATGCACTGATTCTTCTCTACACTTTTTCTCTTTTTCAATTTGTTATCTTACCCTAGTTTTCCTTTCTGTTACTGAGATAAACACCATGGCAGAAGGAACTGAAATTTCACAGAGAGAAGTCAGGGCAGGAACCTGGAGGCAGGAACTGGAGCTAAGACCATAGAAGAACATTGCTTATCGTCTTGTCTCATCTGGTTTGCTCAGCTACTTATACACCCCAGACCTATCTGCCTGGGGCTGGGACTTCCCACAGTGAGCTAGACACTCCTACATCAACCGGCAACTAAGAGACTGACCGATCTCATCAGTTCTTCACTTGAAGTTACACCTTCCCAGATGTATGAAACTATGACAGATCTTAAATAATTTGTGTTCAAATACTCTTTGTATTTTAAGGGTGAGTGGTCACCAGTGCAACAGTAATTACAAAGCAAATAAGTGTCACAGCATCATCATCATCCCACAAACACATCCATGTACAAAAATACCTGCATGGGGAAGGTCATGCCACCAGTCTGTTCACTTGAATTTACCACGATGTATACCCCAAGGGAAGAAGGTGATACACACAGAATTCAGGGTGTCTGTGTAGATTTCATGACACCATGACCAATGAGATTTGGTAAGTACATTATTTGGAACATCAAGGTTCTCTGAAACCTAATATTGTTTTCCCAAATTGTACCTGGCTGAAATCTCTTCCCGTTCATCATTGTACATGATCAGAGCTACTTCTTAGCAAATGCCTGAAAGTGAGACGTCTGTGTCAAAAAGCTACGGATAGTATTTTAAAGTCTGTAAAGGTCCCCAGGTCACTGTCTAAGGTCTGTGTCACTTCAACACACTTGAGTCTGAGAGTGCCTAAGAGGTCCCTTCCTGATAAAACAAATGATTCCTAAAGAGAATCTACAGATATTTTTCTATCTGCCAGATTTTTAATCAGGAAGAAGTCAAAATATGAAATAAATTATAGAAGAGTTTCTAAAAGAAAGGCTCATGGTTTAAAAATTATAACCAACAGTGCTAAAAAATTAATTGGTTTCTGTCCCATAATGTTCTGCTATAAAACATAAATTAATATTTTCTTAAATATGCAGCATGCTAAATAATGAAGAAACAGGCATTTATTGGTGGATATATGTGGTTTCTAGTTTTCTAGTTCTCATTATGATGAGACTTCAATTAAAATAGGTTGGAAAGCAGATTTATATTGATAAATCTGGTTAATTGAAGATAGATCAATTGAGCTCGTTTTATAATATGATGCAGGAAATGAGGTGTTATTACTGTATAAGGAGTATCTTTCAGTCAGAACTCATGAAGAGTCCAGGAAACAGGATGTTATTTTCTACACATCAGCATTTCTAGCAATAGCTCCAGGCCACCACATTCAGAGATGTGATCCCAGATATTAGTGTCATCCCCTGCCTCCGGGGCTGTGCAGTCCTCATAGGGTCCTTGCCAGTTCAAGAACTGCACTGTGACTTGTGGAAGATCAAAGGCCTTTTCTGCTTGTGACTCTGGGAACCAGCTATGTCCTGCACCCAGCTCTCTGCATGAGCTGAAGCGTCCTGGATACAGATCAGGGTCAGTCTCCTACATTGGCTTTCTCTTCTGCAGATGAAAGTCGGTTCTAACAAAGTGTGGTAGTAAACACCTTTAATCCCTGGAAGCACATAGATCAGGAGGAGTTTGAGGTCAACCTGTGACACTTCTATCAAGTCCCAGGCCCAGCTTGGGCTCCAGATGACCTTATCTCATTTTTTTTTAATTTGAGATCAGAGGAGAGTCAGCCTTAATTTTCTAGCTTTCTACAACTTTATCTTCCTCTTGTGACATTCCCCACGGCTACAGTAGTCTGCTGGAATTCTAAAGAGAAAGACACAGAAGAAACACAATGGGATAATGACCAGACCCTGTCAAAGATTTTTCCGCAAAGGGAGTCACTTACTGGTATTATCTTCTGTCCAGATATGTGTTCCCTGACCACTAGAGTGGCCTGTGAATTAGCTGAGCAAGGGAAAGGACTCGTTGAACTATTTAAACGCTAGGAAAATCAGGGTAGCATGAACTTGGCATGCAGTGGTGTTTACAAAGGTTTACACCAGCGTGGCCATGTCCCATGGCGGTTACACCAGGCTCTACCACAGACAGGCTTCTTTCTGGAGATGTGCACATTCACCTTCCTGATGCAGCATACTCTGGCTGCTCCTCCGTGGCACCGGCCTTCTCCCTCACCTTACCTCACATTCAAGGGTTAGCCCAATGGATAATCAGGTAGAGTAGGAAGCCCACAGAAAGCCACGGACCTTCCCTGCTCCCTATTGCCCTGGCCATCTCAGGGATGTTCCTTAGAGAGCAGGGTTCAGATTTATATCCTGCAGCATGGTTCGGAGAGGAAACATTAGCCCCCTCCCCCAGCAGGGTTGCTGCTGGCACAAACCAACTCGGGGTGTTCTGAAGACAGAGGTGCTCTGCTTCTGTGAAAAGGTGGCCACAAGCACATGAGGGTGGGAACAGAGTGGGACTGTAGTCAAGGGCTTCTGATGGAATTACTGAAGTGGGAAATGATCAACCACCACACACTACCCACCACAAGTTTTTTCTTGGTTTCATTTGTTTTGTTTTACATAAAGGATCTTAAAGGACTTTTTCACTTTGACCGATTCCCCTTTCTTGTGTCATCCAGCCCACTCTGAGTCAGAATTAATGAATGCACCCCTGGCTCCTTGACACACTGTTCATGTGTCCACCAGTGCACCATGCACAGTTCCTGTTGTGGCCGTATGCAGAGCTGTATCCCTTACTGATTTTCTTTCCTTCACTCATTTCCTTCTAAGAGGACATCACAGAGAAGGGGAGAGCCTTGTCTACACAGCAATTGCAAACCACGGTGGGAACATGAGGGCTTCAGGAGAGTTCTAAGTCCCATTGGAGGGTCGGGAACTGAGCTTCCTGTCTGTAACTTCCTAGCATCATGCTTGGAAGTTACCAGAAACAATGCAAACCGAACTGAGCCAAACAGGGGTGAGGTGGAAAATAGAATGTGGATTCCGGTTCCTCCCACTGCAGGTGGAACTTGTCACAACTGGTCAGTTCACCGGTGTTGCAAGTAAATAATTCTAAAACCCAGATATTGTCCTAAACTGTGAAAGTTCAGATTATTTTAGTTTGTTGTTGCTGTTGTTGCTTTGTTTTGTTTTTGTTTTTGCTTTTTTTTTTGCTGCTGCTATTTATTTTGACCAAATTGGTTTCTCATTTAATTTTAGTACCAGAATCCATTATTCTTGTCTAAGTTCTGGCTTTAACCATAGTCATAAGTCTGGATTGGAGATGAAGTGTGCACCCTTGCCTTGAGTGTTTTCCTGAGCATTTCTACCTTACTGTTATTCATGGTGGTGACCCAGTCTACCTGGGTGGTGAAGAAGCGATGATGTGGACAAGGAGACCCCAGCCTCTCTGTGTCATCATCCAGCGACGTGGCCATCTTCACTTGAGAGATGCATTGCTATCCTGCACCATCACAGCATGTTAAGAGCACAATGTGCTCTTTGTTCTATGGCAAAATGTACCCAGATGGCCTTGGTTTTATGTTAATATCTTTTCTAAAACTATAGAGGTTTCTGTGGAGGGACTTAATTTTCTATCAGTCGTTGAACACTATATGATTAGATGGATACATGGAAAGTCCGCACTGTGTTGAGGGCCCTTCCTGAAGAACCCCTTATCTTTTGATGGTCACTCTTCATTGCCTCCATCCATCCTGCCAAACCCAGGAAAACCCAGCTAATTACTGGGGTCCATTTCCTCTCAAAAGTTAGGTTTCCCTTGGATGGTGACAGAATTTCATTAGCGAAGACCGAACAATTATGTGAAGTTGGCAAACTGGGCTACATTGGTATGGAGAAGAATTCTGTTTTATTACTCAGCTTGCAACAAGTTTTTTTTAAATAAAAAAGTATCTTATTCTTGTTCCATAAACAGTGTAAAATATATTAATGATTTTTTTCAGGTAGACCCTCACTCTTAATATCCTAAGCACATGTTAAAATCACAATCCTCCTGTCTCATCGTCCCCAGTGCTGATGTTGTGTGGTACCCCAGGTGTGTGAGATTTATAGAAATGTGGGGAATTCATTTGAAGCCCTTTTACTATTACTTGAAAAGCAATCTTGCCACATTTACATGACTGTTACCTCTTCATTTTTTTTCCCCAGCAATGGAAATGAGTTTAAAGATGTCCGAAGGATTTCCAAGCCAAGTGCCTTTTTAAAACCGTGACGTTACACAGAATCTGCATCCTCAGGACAGCAGCTACATTAGGCAAAGTTGGGATTCAATGGAGCATCTGCAGGACACCTAGAAGGTTTTCTCACACTTCCTGTGGCTCTTTTCATCTTCCTTGCCTTTGGATAGATGGATGGATGGTTGAGCAAACTTAAGGAGTTAATGGGCAGATAAAGGTTGGGATGCCAGAGGACAGTGCTGTTAAGAGTTAAAAGACTCGCTCCCTGGCCTGCCTCCTCAGCCACAGTCCCCCTGTGAACTCTTGGTGTTCCATTCTTTCAAGGCTATTGGAAAGGGGAGGCGAGGAAGGCTGCCTGCTGCTCCATTGACTCCAGCCACCCTGCAAGCAAGTTTAATGGGTTAGAAGTTAACACTAGTGACAGCTGCAACCAAAGTCACCAAAGGTTTCCAGGGCACAGGAGACGCCCCGTTGCTCAGGCAGCTTCCACTGCTGACCACTTTCCTTTCTCTCTTATCTGCTTCCATGACAATCAAGGGGGAACCCATTAGGAAACAAAGCCTAGGATGATAGAAGTGAGGGAAGCCTCATTAACAAGAGGCTGCAGGACTAGAAAAGCTACCTCTAATTACTGCAGGTTTAACAGCCGGAGATCAGGGGAACAGATAAACTCTGGGAGAAATCAAATTTCCTTTAAACTCTCCATCATTCTGTTAGCCACTGGCAGTCACACCCAGTCACACACACTTGCAGTCTGGCTTCTTTTTCCACCATTTTCCTATAGCATTTTATCAACTGGTTTTTCTTCTAAAGAGCTGTCCAGGACACACAAAGAGAATCTGCAGTGGATGAAGCATGAAGCTCTTTCTTCCCACAGAGGACGAAAAGGGACTTTGCCCTCTCCATGCTCCCCAAGACCCCACTTGTAATCTGTGTACCACCACCACCACCACCACCACCACCACCACCACCACCACCACCACCACCATTTTAGACAGTGCCTCATTATTTGGCCCTGGCTGTCTTGGAACTCTCTAGAACACTAAGCCATCTTCCAATTCATAGAGCTCCACCTGTCTCTGCCTGCACAATCCTGGTATTAAAGGTCTATACCCTGACACCCACTATCTTAGTCAGGATTTCTATTCCTGTACAAATATCATGACCAAGTAGCAAGATGGGGAGGAAAAGAGTTTATTCACCTTACACTTCCACATTGCTGTTCATCACCAAAGCAAGTCAGGACTGGACCTCAAGCAGGTCAGGAAGCAAGAGCTGATGCAGAGGCCATGGAGGGATGTTACTTACTGGCTTGCTTCCCTTGACTTGCTTAGCCTGCTCTCTTATAGAACCCAGTGACACCAGCCCAGGGATGGTACCACCCACAATGAGCTGGGTCCTCCCTCCTTGATCACTAATTGAGAAAATGCCTTACAGCTGGGTAATGCCTAATCAAGCATTGAGACTCCTCAAGGGAGTTTCCTTTCTCTGTGATAACTCCAGCTTGTGTCAAGTTGACACACAAGACCAGCCTGTACACCCACCCATGATCTGTATGTTCTTACTGTTGAAATACAATATATAATTCTTAGGTGCATAGCTTATTGAATCTGTGCATGAGTGTGCATGGCGTGCACGCTTATGCTCCCATGTGCGGAGGCTGGCACTCTTGCTCAGCCACTCTCCACCGTTGAGACTGTTCCTCTCACTGAGCCTGGGACTAAGCTGGTATACCACAAGCCTCAGAAATTCTCCTGGGTCTGCCCCCAACAGTGTTGGGGTTACAAGTCACAACAGCTCTTTATGTGGGCGCTAGGATGCAAACTCAGGTTCTCATGCAAGCACTCTTACACACTGAGCCATCTCTCTAGCCCCAAAAGTCAGTGAGATTTTACATGTCCCATAGAACCTCTGCTCAGGTTCCAATCCCCAGAAGGACAACTCACTTGCTCTCTTATTCAAACCAGTCCTCTGTGAGGAAACAGATGATAGCCATCATCAGTTCAGCGTTTGTCCAGCCCCTCCTGGAGTTTGTTTCTCCCATGGGGAAGGGTCTGAGACTCTTTAGCATGACTAGGCATACTATTCTCCAGTGAGATTTGCTCAGACCAACCTGGTTATGTGCTGGTGACCCACCTGTGTCATGAAGTACATTTGTCTCTACCCCCTCAGCCACTTGGCCTTCCAACCCTGTCTGCACACACACGGCCTCTGGCAAACTTCCTACTGCTAGGTGTTTTGAAGGCTGTAGAACCACTAAGACCATTTCTTCTTTCTACCTGCCTTGGAGGTTAGCCTCAAAAGCTGTTTGAGCTTGTGAATCACCCAGCCTGAGCATTAATCTCATACTGCTGTAACTTCATCCCCTTCCACTAGAGCATTCTACCCAATCCAGAAACATCTTTTCCTAGTGGGAGAGCTGGGAATTCCATTCCCATCAATATACCAATGATCCTGTAAAGGCTGAAGCCCTCAGAGTTCTCATGGAGTTTTGATTTTCAAGCACACCAGTATGGTCTAGCCAATCTGATTGAGTAAACTTGCATTTAAACTTGTCCTTAAGCTCATTAAAGACTTTCCTCTTCTGTAGAGATGGTTAAAAGCAGCATCTGTCTCACAAAGGTTTGGGGATGGGGTAGAAATTAACTGAATTTATAAACACCCAGTTCTGTGCTAGGAATATCGACTCTTTAATGTAAGTTATTAATTAATAGTTTCAATTCCGAAGAATAATGACAATAGAAGGGGAGAGAACTCAATTTGTAAATTAACACGGCAAGTCACTATTCCCTAACATGAAAGTCATTCTAAAAACAGTAATAAGAGTACAAATGAAGAGCCGTGGTGAGAATCTGAGAGTCTGGGCATGTCGGTCACATACCTAGTTTGGGGGAAATCCACAGTTGTCCTCTATATGGGTTTCCCAGGAAGGGGTGGGAATAGGCTACCAAGCCTGATCATCCATTAATTAACTGAAAGCCGTTCAAACATATAGAGTAACAGCACCCATCTCATCAGGAAAAGAAGGCAATGCCCAAGTGTGGATCTGGGATAGCTGTAGTAAACGGTCTAGTGGTCACCGAGTCAGCCAATGAAAGAGCAGCCAGGAGTTGTCAGCACAGCAATTAGCCCACACACGCTGAGTAAACAGAGAGGGAGAAGTTACTTCTAAATGGCTTTTCCTATCTCACCACTTTCTGCTGTGTCAAACACACTACAATGAAGAGTCACCCAGTAGTGAGTGATATAGGTCTCACTAAATCCCACAATGGCTTTCTCAGTAAACACTCCCCGGGTTGGAGTGCCACACACCCAGTGGGTGGGAATAAATACTAACTGTAATTGATATGGATACTCAGGTGTCAAGTATCAGGGCTGATACCTCAGCAAGATGAGAGCAAGCTCAGCTGGAGAGCTCCCCCGCAAGTTCTATTCACCAGTAGATGCATCCTAAAAGGAGGAGGCTGTTCTTCCTCCTCTGCATAAAAATGTGCAGGGGTGGGCGCAGCTAGGGTGGAGCTGGAGACACACAAGTCTTGTGGGTGGAAACTCATCTCAAAGGCAACCGGAGAGGCTTAGGCAGGAGGTGATGCTGATTGGTTCTGGGCTCTGCTGGGAACTCCTACCTCTTGGGACTGTGAGGATTCTGGAAAAGTCACACAGCACTCAATGACCCTGAGACTTGCTGAGTCTTAGGGACTTGAATCCAGCTTCAACTACTGCACCTATTTTCACAGCTCCCTCCTGTGTGGGAACCACTACCATAAACCTACTGCAGGAGAGATTGCTGCAGGGGACGCTAATAGAAAACAGTATTTAGGTATTAGTGTGATCTGCCCCATGTCAGATCATAAATTCCCTAGAAACTGCATCCAGGGACTGGGACTGGGGGATAGCGGTCAGTAAAGGGGTTTCAGCACATGCATAAGGACCTGTGTTCAGATCCTACAAACACCAGAAGCTGGGCACGGCAAGGTATTTCTGTAACTCCAATTCTGGAGGTTGAGGATAAACAGGAGATTGTCTGGGGTTGGTGGCTTCAATCTAGGAAAACAACAGCGAGATCTGGGTGCAGTGAGAGTTCCTGCCTCAGAGGGGTAAGGGAAATTGAGAGAGGCAAAATTTCAACTCTTTCCCTCTGCTTACACATGGGTGCATGCACCCACATACAACATGTACAACATGTACACATACCCCACCCACAGTCATATACACACATGGCCGGACTTGGCCAGTCATGCTTACAAAGCCAGTGCTGGGGAGGTGGAGACCTGTGGGACCCTGAAGCTTGCTGGCCAGTCAGTCTAACCATCAGTGAGTTTCAGATTCCTGTGGAAGACTCTGTCTGAGAAATGAGGACACCTAACACCAACCTCTGACCTGCACATGCAGGCCACACGCTGCATTCACATCTCTCATACACAAACACGCACACACTTAAACAGGAAAATAGACATATGTGCGCACACACACACACACACACAAATAATAAAGGTCGGACGAGAGAGACAAATCAGTGGTTGAGAGCACTTGTTGCTCTTGCAGAAGACATCATTTTGTTTCCCAGCATCCATAGGGCAGCTCACAACTGTCCATAACTCCAGTTCCAGAGGATCCAACATGCATGCACCTGGCATACACAACATGCATCCTGTCAAAACGTCCAAACACAGGGAGTAAAAATACATCTCATAAACACACCTAAAAGTTAATGATAGTAAATTGTTTCCAAATAATGGTCAAATCTCTTAAGTGTGCTTTGTTTTCTTTTGTTAAATTTAAATCTTGACCAAAATATACACTGTTGGGACTGGAGAGTTGGCTCAGAGGTTAAGAGCAGTAGTTCACACAGGTTTTCTGGGTTCAAGTCCCAGCACCTATATGGAGGATCAAACCACCTGTAACTCCAGTTCCAGGGTATCTGATGCTTATCAGCTGGAAGCTCCAGGGCTGCAGGTGGTTTCTCTTCCTTTCCTTTGTGTATGTGTGTACTGTGTGTGTGTATGTGTGTGTGTGGTGTAGTGTATGTATGTACTATGTATGGTGTGTGCAGTGTATTGTGTAGTATGTGTGGTGTATGCAGTGTATGTGTGTACTGTGTGTGTGTTTGTGTGTGTGTGGTATAGTGTATGTATGTGGTATAGTATATGTATATAGTATATGTGGTATGTGCAGTATATGTGTGTGCTGTGTGTATATTCAGTGTATTTGTTGTGGTGTGTGTGTCTATGTGTGGTATAGTGTATGTGTATCGTATATGTGATGTGTGCAGTATATGTATGCAGTACGTGTATGTGTGTGTGTGTGCATGTGTGCAGTGTATATGTTTGGTGTGGTGTATGTGTCTATGTGTGTATTTTTAACTTTCTGAAGACAGTATGATTTTACAATGAGAAGGGGAGCTTATTATAAACCTTAAAACCTTTCTACGATGAGAAATAAATGGATATTTTCAGAACGCTGTGATGCCATGAACAAGATGTTTAACTTGCTAACATCTACACGAGTCTATTTCACATGCTTCCCATCCCACAAGCAGTTCCTTGGCCTATGTGAGGTCAAATGCGTATGTGTAGACTTACAGTGATAACATCTACAGTCTCTCAAAATACCTGTGGCTGAGCCAACTGCTGGAGAAGCAGCCTGGCAGTCCAGGTTGTTATGAGTCACTTACTCTGACAGGACAGCATTGCCATCCCAAAGATAGTGCGTGTACAATCAAGCTCCACTGTGAGCTTGTGTGAATTGTAAGTACAGCTGAAGTTTATCAATGTCAATTTAAATAATATGGCATTAGGAAACTTATGGACCAGAAATGAACCAGATTTTGATCTGAGCAATGTATTTTTTTCAGTAGTATAAATAAATGGGTATGCTAATGTTTAGCACTCACGAAAATGTTCTCAAATAGTGTCACCTGTATTACTGAAGCAAGTTCTTCATGGGATATGTTATGGGCCTAACTTAAGTTATACTAACATGTGGTGTTTCTCTATTGAAATGCAGCATCATTTTTAGTCATTAGTTTATATAAACCTCCCCACTAGGATCACAGGATGACCATAGAAAGAGTCAAGAGGCATGCGAGCTGCTATCTACCCAAGACGATTCACCAACCAACATAGAGAAGAGAACCTCTGGAAGAAAGATGACAGAGACTCCATTACCTGGACTTGGAAAGACAGTCCTCCACGCGTTCTCTCAGGGTAGATCTACACCAACATCAGGGAGCCTCTAAGAAGAAAGCCATGCTGTTTGAGGAAACGCAGGCAATATTTGTAAGTCCATTCTAGTAGGCTGTGTAGGAGTGTCTTAGGGAAGTCTCCTCAGTCTCCGGCGGTCTCTCCACTCTCAGCATCATCTGCACCACGGTATTCAGAGTTCTGGGCCTCACCAGATCTACCCAGTCATAAACTCTCATCATAGGCTGAGTCTGCTTACCAAGTGCTGTTGCGACACACTTGAGCTTTAGATAAGGGAGTGTCAGAGTAGACAGCTACAGGCTTATCACTGGTCATCATTTGCCATCAACTTTCCCATAGAATTCCTGTGACTCTCGTGGGTTGTATCATTCTTATTTAAACAGTTGGGTCATAGATATGCCCTTTGCCTAGGTCATTAAAGTGTGAACGAGAATGCCATGCTTTATGCTGCAGATGACAACTGCTGGATGTTCTTTGCCTTAAGTGATATGGAAGTGAGTCCCCAAAGGGCCACTAAAGGACATGTCTCTATACCATTGTACCATTGGCCTTTGTTGACACTACCATCGAATCTATCATACCCTGACTGATACAATTAGAACTGAGAACCAGAAACTACCCACGACCCTCTCATCAATGTAATCAATGAGACTCCATACAACATAAGCACAATACTTTTAACCCAGGAGAATTCGAGCATCCTGGGATTCCCAAGAAAGAAGGGGGGAGGACAGAGAATTCGTGGGACATGGAAAAAGCAGAAGCAAAGACTGAGAGTGTTATTCCTCTCATCACTGTAGGTTGTAGTCACAATAAAAAGCAACTGCTGCCAATGTGTTCAGGTGAAGCCTAAGGGCCAAGCATTGCTGACCCTCAGCAAAAAGGCATCAGTGAGACATCTCTTCAGGTGTTCCTCAGAAGGGAAGGTGAGCTCTCAGATCAAAATTAGGACTGGTGGACTATGGCTATGATTGGCCAGGCTGGGTTGTTGTCGTATACTGCAGAAGCAAACTACAGCTCATGGTCATCCAAGAGATCACAGAAACAATGAGACGTTCTTTTATACTTGAGGACTTGGCACCAAGACTGACAATTTGAGCTCAGTCCCGAGAACAGCACAGTAGAAAGAGGATGGCAACTCCCATTTCAATAGAGAAACGTAGAACATTTCATCAAGATACATATCATTTGGGTTGCGATTTTTAAATATATTTAACACAACAAAAAAACATATATATATAATATATATATATTCTCCAAGTGTTGGAGAAGCCACAAAGTGACCCAGGTCCTTTGGGGCAGCCCAGAAGATTGTGAGTGGATCCCAAACATTAGACGCGGAGTAATTTACACAGCTGGAGTTTGACTGTGCTCTGATTTGATTGTGACTGTGCCCTGGTTTTTCCCTCTTAAAATAGGAAAGTATTCAACTTATTTCTGATTTTATAGGAGCCCACAGTTGAGACTTTAAATGAAAAAAAAAACCCTTTGGATTTTAAAAAATACTTTGGAGTTTTTAAGGAGACTGAACTTTTTAAAGTGTTTAGATTTGTAAGACCATGGGACTTTTAAAGTTTGTAAAATGGTTTATAGTATGATGTTTATATGAATGTGTGATCTTGGGGGTAAATGAGAAAGGAAAGATTGCGGCTCGACAGTTATAAGTTTGAGTGTCAAGTTGTCAAGATTCAGTTGTGCTGGATAGTTTTATGTCAAGTTGACACCAGCTATAGTCTTCAGAAGGGAAGGAACCTTAAAGAGGAATTGCCCCCATGAGACCCAGCTATAGGGCACTTTCTTAATTAGTGATTGATGGGAAAGGCTCAACCCCTGGGCTGCTAGTCCTGGGTTTGTAAGAAAAGAAGCTGTGTAAGCAACAAAATATGAGCAAGTCGTGGGGAACGAGCCAGGAAGCAGCACGCCTGCAAGGCCTCTGCATCAGCTCCTGCCTCCAGGTTCCTTCCCTGTGTGAGTTCCTGTCCTGACTTCCTTCAACAATCAATGATAGCGATATAGAAGCACAGGACAAATAAACCCTTTCTTCCCCAGTGTGTGTTTTGATCACGGCACTTCATCTCAGCAATAATTACACTAATTAACACACACACACACACACACACACACACACACACACACACGATTAAGGAGAAAGTAAGAGGATAATAAAACATGGATAGACAAAGCTACCCTAAAACATAAGGCTTCCTTGGAAACTGACATTACATTCAGAGTTATGTCCTGTACATTCGAATAGAGGTGGGTTCTGGAAGGGCTTGGGAGCATGTAGTATTGCAGGGAAAAGATCAAGACCAGAGGCCCAGAGTCAAGGATCATGTTCAAAATATACAAAGAACACCTTCATCTATGTGTTGAGCCTTTCTCCAGCTCAGTGGGAAAGGCTCAGTCCTGTCTGGAGCCATGCTAGAATGCTAGAATCTCATAGGAGATGTTAGGTGTAACTCATGCCTTATGGCACTGCAAGTTCACGCTCGTAAAGACTTGTCTGAGAAGGGCATGAGGGTGAATGTTGGAGAAAGGTTCACAGAGGGAAGCTGAAGGCTTGGAGGGACGTTAGGCTTCATTCTGCATATAGAGATCAGCACTGCAAGGTTTCGAACAGTGCACTGCCCAAGTGATAACTCTGGTTTGCAAAGATCATGCAGCTGTCTGTCTGGAGAATGGACTGTGAAAAGGCAAGCTTGGAGCTCACATAGCAGTTGGGGGACTTCTGTGCTCCGGCAGATGACTGATGATAAAGCCAGGGTTGCAGGAGGTGGGATATGATGAGAGATATCCAGTGGGGAACAGAGTTGGGGAACCAGACTTGATTATGGGATAGATATGGAGCCAGGTGAGAAAAAATGAGAGAGTCATAAATCAAATATGACTCCCGAGGAATCCACAATTGGGGATGTCATTAAAGGAATTCGGGGACGTCTAGAGGAGCAAAGAACTGAGCGTAGGAGAGACACAAGCTGACAGCTAAACATATGAGCTTTGAGCTCAAAAGAGAGGCAAAGCCAAGTTATTTAAATAAGAGAGTCATCAAGCATATTAAAGTACTTAAGCCACACAACTGGTCGAGATCCCCTGTCAGTTTCTCTTTGAAAGTCCCTCAAACACATCTCTTCCTCTGTTTTCTACTGCCATTAATCTTTGTTTCCCAGAAGATCCACTGCAGTCTTTCTATACCCAGTGCCTAGCCTCACTCCTTGGCAATCCCTTTTATACATAAGTCTACCATTCATCTTCCTGTTGCACAAATTAGATCACTCTTCTCTTCAATAAAAGCCAAGTGCTTATTATGCGCACATCTCTCCGTTCAGTGCTTTGAGTGAGTCAAAGAAGAGTAAGAAATAGATTCTGATACTAGAAGCTCATACTCTATAGAAATGATGTTTCTGTTTAACAAAAAACATAGCTCAGTGTAGAAAGTGACAATGCCGTGGAGAAACAAGGAAGAGTCAAACGTCATAAGCAGCGGAGGGGAGTGACAACTGGCTTTCGGCATCATGGAGACAGGAAAGTTTGTGTAGAAGGTTGTATTTTAGTTGGAATAGGGTCACAAAATGGCACCTTTGTCTTGGCGAGGGAAGGTCGGGGTCCCAGTCTCTCAAAGTTTAACTACTCTTCTACTTTCTGCTAAGACTGGGGCCCAGGGGCAGGATGCAGTCTTAGATTATCTTTTCTGGGCTCAACAGTCACTCCCAACTGTGTCTTGTCACCTCAATTCATTTCTGACATAGTCTGTAAATGAGAACCCCATCCCTCCAGTGTTTGCTTAAAGCTAGATTGAGTGCTGTTCAATATTACTGATGTTCAAGCTCTGGGCCTGCCTTTTGCTTTCTGATTCTCACCTGTCTGGCACTTTTCTATCCATTTCTTCCAGTGAGACATAGTCACCCTACATTTATCCCACCATGTGGATGAGAAACAATCACCTCACACATTTAATTCCCCTCAACTGTAAGTTTGTGTCTTGCTCTATCACTCTGTGAGTTCCTACTGTTTCCCAGTTGGTCTGCATGGGCACTCAACTGGATTTGAAATCACCAAAGAGGCCTGTCTCTGAGCATTCCCTTTATGTGACTGAAGGAGGAAGATTGCTGCTTGATGGGCAGCAGCGATCCATCAGCTGGGATCCAGAGTGAATGAACAAAAAGATCCGAAAGCTAGCTGGGCGCCATTATTTCCTGCTCTTTGCTTCCTGTTTCACTGACATGGGAGGAGCCACAGCTAGGAGTTACTTCTGCCTCCACGCTTTTGAGCTGTGAGTCAAAATACTTTGTTCTTCAAGTTGCCTTTCCTGGGTCTTATGTCCCCATCATCATGAAAGGCACTCATGTACCACAGGACATGTCAACTTTACGAGCCTGCTCTGCCCCTCAGGACTTACTACTCCTCTGTACTTTGTCCTCTTTCTTCAGTGGGCTGTGAAAAAAAGAACTGTCTTAGTCACTGGTCTATTGCTGTGAAGAGACACCATGACCAAGGCACCTTGCAGAAAGGAAAGTATCTAGCTGGGGCTGGCTTACGGTTTCAGAGCCTTAGTCCACTGTTATCATGGTGGCAGCACACATGGCACTGGAGAAATAGCTGAGCTACATCCTGACCTGTAGGCTGAGTTATGGGAGGGGCTAGCACAAACTTCAAAGCCCACACTTCTTTCAATGAGGCCATGCCCCTCCTAATCCTTCTCAAATAGTGCCACTCCCTGATGACTATACGTCTAAATATATAAGGTTATGGAGACCATCGTTATTCAAACTACCACAATAGTGAGTGCAGCCATGTGTTGAGAAGTCTCCTTTCTACTTTCCTATCTGAGGAATCTACATAAGCTCTTGTCACATCTACCAAATAAGGTTCTAGATGTAAAGAGATATTCAAATCATGCATTCGAAATTAATGATTACCCCGCAAATCTTTGGTGCCCGTGTATGGGAGACTCTCAGCTGTTGAATACTTCACTCCTCCTTGACACTAGATAATAGAAACTTACCAATCTCAAATGTGGACTCTCCAAAGAACTAAGACAAATGGATATGTCTAACTGATTTTGAGAAGCATAAATACTTGATTCTAAGTCATTTGTTGTCAGGCTAATGGGATCTCACTGAAATGACAGTAGCTCCCATGACCCTCCATGGCCAGGTGGTGAGGGAACTCGAATCCTATCTAGGGAGGACAGCTTGAGAATACGCGGCTGTAGCTTTCATAAAAGAATTTGTATGAAAAAGAAGCTGGCATCCTGAATATCCTCAGATATTAAAGGACTAAGACAGAAGAGGATTAGACTGACTCTAAAGGTCTCCAAGGAACCTTTCTGGAGATAATAAATAGCGGTGAAGGAAGATGAATATTTACTTAAAGGAACACTGAATATCCAGAGATTTCCACTGGGTGAATGAATGGAGCTACTGAGTCTCTTTTTATTTGGTACATTCAAGAAGTTACATAACTCCTCAAAAAGACTTATGACACTTCCAACACAGGAAGGCTACACCTAGCATTTTTCCATCTATGAAGTGACTCGATTCTACCATAATAATAGGAAAAATGCACAGGCCACTTAGCACACGCAGGGTCCTGTCCCACACATTTTATAGGCATTGCTTCATTTCTTTGTCACAATAACTATTATTACATCCATGACTAAAGATGAACTGAAGGAGAAAGACATTAAATAATTTGCCTTGGTTCCCACAATTAATAAGTATTTGATACTAGGAAATCTTTTTCCAGAGCCTAGTCTCTTATTTTGTCTTTCATAATCCCATGACAGATCTAAGTCCAAAATGTGAGCGGCTTTACGTAATAAAGGGAACAATGGGTAAGAGAAGTGGGGTGATTATTGAAGAGCTGTGCTAAGAAAATGACATTCTGCAAGCCCAAAGGAGCAGCTTTGGCAAATGAGAGTTTTAAAGCATAGTTCTGGACACCTTTATAGTCCCGTGTGACAGGGACAAGGCAGGGAGCTCTAAAACGTGACGGCTGTGTCATTTTTTCCTGTAAACTACATCCTGTGCACGTTGCCTGCCATAGAGACTAAACCCCAAAGCTTAATACGCTTGCAAAGTTAGACACTCTCTAACTTAATACTCTTGCAAAAATAGACACTCTCTCAAATCAAGAAAGCACATAAAGAAACAGGAAGTATGATGTGGGATTGCTTCAAATGGTGAAAAGAGAAGCATAGAAGAACAATGAGAGAAACAGGAGAACATCAGGAAGCCCAATGTGGGCCATCAAAGTTATGCTTTAGGGTACCAGGTGGAAACAGCCAAGTATGTAGAATCTGACAGTCTCTTGCTCTGTTCCTATTCTGTTCTCTGGAAAGACACTGTTATTTGCAATATGCCTCATCTGCACAGGTAGAAGATCCCTTGGTGGGGTCTAGAAATCACGGAGCATCATGAAGTAGGACATGGAAAATAACCTGTGAGGCACCAGAAGGGCCCTTCTTGAGAAGTGAGATTAGGTGTAGCACCCAGCTAGTGAGGAGCTTGGAGAGCTCAGCTGAGATCCACAGATGCTGTGCAGTAGCAAGAGAAAACACGGGACCAATGTGAATCTCAGTGGTGGGTGTGATGGTTAGTCCTTATTGTCAACTTGATCAGACTTTCAATCAGCTCCAAGATACACCTCCAGGTGTATCTTTGAGAACATTTCCAAAGGAGTCTAACTGAAGAGGGAAAACTCACACTGAATTTGGCTACTACTATCTCATTGCTTGGGATATTGGAGTGAAAAGAAAAGGGAGAAAAAGCAGCCAGTAAGTACCAGCATTCCCCCATCACTGCTTCCTACTTCCTCCAGAGCTGAGAGGTCCTACCTGGAATCAAATCATCTCTGAGCTACTTGGTCAGTAAGATGAATAAGTAAAGCAGTCAGGAAGACTGGATCGTTGGCCATAACCAATGCAAAGAGAACCAGCATACAGAGATTGAGCCCATCTGTAGACTAGGAAGGCATGGTGAAGGAAAGACTCAGTCAGAAGAAGCAGGAGGGCAGAGAGTTGGAGCCCAGCTTGAGCTCTATGTCATTATCATAAAACAAGAGCAGTTTCCTTTACCCGATTACTGTCCTGGAGTAAAGAACTGCCTAGATGTATTCGAATGAAAATAATGGTAATGTCTTATATAAATGAAGTTAGGGAAGGGAAATCTAATTAAAAATGAGGACTGAGGACACTGTTTATTTAGCTGATGAATTTAAGATCAACTCTGTTCACCATCACACATGTAGATAAGAAAGTACATGGATAACTGTTGAGAACAGTTATAATTTGCATCTGAGCCTTAAAGTTAAAATTTTCTGAACTGTTTGTACATGGGTTTTGATTTATAAAAATATTTAATTGCTTTAGGAGATACTTCTCTTTGTTCATTTTGAATCAAACCAGCAAAAGTGTCCAGTAATGGCTGTGAGGTGTAAGCCTTTGGATTTGACTGCCACATGCTTTTGACTCTTACTTTCTGGGGCTCCTTGGGGACTAGATTCAAAGGTAAATTTCAGTTCCTGGTATTTTCTGATTTAACATTTGCCAACTGCATTCCAAGCTGGAATCTGCTATCTCAATACGATGTATCACCGAGAATCCTCGAGCTCACTTATGGTATTAAATGTGTGTGAATGCAATAAAGATAACTACTTTAATCTTGTAACAATCTTCTCCTCTGCGGCCTCATTTCAAGTTAGTGCAAGTGATAGAAATTCTCACATAGAACATTGTGTTGAAAAAAAATACTTGAAATAGGAACAGGCCATATGTGCATTTCAAATACATTAAAAGGGTGTTTAACGTCATACATTGATACAATGCTATAATTGTACAGTCCATAAAATTTGGGGCTAATACAATACAAAGGAAAGTGGTAGGTGATAGATAAGTTAAATCCACATAATTGGCTAGGTTTTTTAAACATTTCATTTTAACTCGGTCTGAGTCAAAATTGCTATTTGGTTGCCTTCCCTCAAGATGAATAAGCAGGAAACATTGTGTCCCTGGGAACCTTAGCAGTTGCCTATAGAGTAATTTTCCTATGCCTTTAGAGACACATTGTTAACCAAAATATTAATAAGTGAAACAATAGTGTAGGAAGGAAGTTGAAGAGTATATTTATTGATGTAAAACACCATTGATGTATGGAGGGTGTCAGAAATAAGACACGTGCAGGATCTTGAGTTTGTGTGTGCATTTGCAATATGAACTGAAAAAGATAAGTGTCTCAAATCTTGTGTTGACTCCCTAGTGAGACCAGTTTCACAATGGTAAGGAATCAATGTGCTTAGGGGAACATTGAAACCTTCATTAGACGAGGGCAGGATAACATAGGATCCAGACACGCTAACGACTAAGGGAGCGAGTATTGTATGCCCATCTCTGAGTCAGTTAGCTAAGTTAGATCTGAGCTACCTAATCTTTGAGGAACTTGGTACTGGAGGAAATGGATCAAGAGGTGACCTTTAACAGATGGACTAGATACACACTGAAAGCAGATTATTGACAACTACACAGTTTTTTCATACATCTCTAGTTTTGGTTAACCCATTCCCAGCCCCTGCCTTCCCCATTCCTCTGCTCCACCCCTGATTACATTTTTAGCCCCCCAGTGCCCTCTCCCGTTTTTCATCCCATGTGTTCTCTTGTTCTGTGATGAACAGCATTGGAACACTCAGTTGGTGGCTCCGTATGGAAGGATTAGGAGGTAAGTATGTCACTGGCGATGGAGTGGCAGTTTAAAGACTTATGCAATTTCAATTTTCTTTTTCTCTTTGCTTCGTGCTTGTGGTTCAAGACATGACCCCTCAACTTCCTGTTTCTGTTGCTATGCCTTCTTGGCCATCATGGACTCTAAGCCTCTCCGACTGCAAGCATAAATAAACTCTTGCTTTCTTAAGTTTCCTTGGTCATGGTATTTTATCACAGCAATGGAGAAGTACCAAGTACATGGCCCTTCCAATTATATTTGTAATTCAGTTGCAAGACAGTAGTTTGTTGAATGGCTTTTCCATATACCTCTGATTTTGATTTCCCATCCTCCTCATTTCACTGTAGCAGTTTAAATTTTCTCCACTATTTTCATATACTGGTTTTCTACCACCCTCTCTTTCCTTAAAACATCTCCCTCCTCATTGGAGCATTTTTAGTTTCCTGACTTCCATGAGGACTCCATGTTAAACAGGCAAAGTATTTGCAGCTAGAATCCGATATGAGAGAGAATCATGTATACATGACTGAAATCCTCAAACAATAAATAAAGTTAATGTTCAAAAGTATACATAAGCTCTTAGAAAAATAGTTTTGGTCTTTTTCCAGAGAAGTTTCTTTATTCTTCTTCTGGAAAAGTCAATCAACCTAGACAAAATTCTATGATAAATATTGCCTAAATGATGTTTAAAAATTGTGAAAAGGTAGATTGTGGTGTCATTGTGAAGAGCAAGGTCTTAGTTAAAAGAAATGGTAATTGCTAAAGTATGTTGAATAATCAGTTGCTCATAGCCTAAAGTAATATATGTAGTAGAAATCTGTAAGAGACATCTTTGTCCCTATCTGGTGGGTTAGCTTATGTATTACAGATTCTATACCTTTGTAAGGAATGAAATGAGGTTCATTTGACATATCAGTAGACATTAGCAAAAGCAACTTAGAAGGCATGAGTCACCATTCATCATTAAGTTTTAGAAACTTATTTTGAAAGAATACAAGTAAGATGGCTAGCTGGTGAATTAGAATTTTATTGTCAGGATTCCATGTTCCTTTTGTCTTCTCTCTTTAGCTGATATACAGAGGCTATCATGGCTGACCTGATCTACATTCACTTCAGCTGCCCATGTCAGATAACAGTGTTTCTCCTGACAGTCCAGGGGGCTGTGCACAAAGCATGGGTTGCCATGCTTTGAGCTGCAAACTTTTAAGTCACTGAAGAGGGAGACGCATGGGTTTCTCCTGGCCAGGAAGAAAGTGGAGGTCACCTGTCCACCAGAACACAGGACAGCAACAGAGAAGTAAATTCCAACCAAACAATGTGGGACATATGAAATGTCACAAGGCAGGCCAGCTACAGAAAGGAAGAGCTGATGAGGAAACAGAGGAGTGCAAACACAAAGTGGGAGCTGGAAATCATGACTGGGTAGACAAGATGGCTCAGTGGGTAAAGGCACTTGCTGTGAAACCTGAGACCTGAGTTCAATGATTCCCCAGACCCTCCAAGGTGGAGAGAACTCATTCCTCCAAGTTGTCCTCTGACCCTTTGTCTTTTACATATATGCATACACATACACACACACACACACACACACACACACACACAGAGCGAGAGAGACAGAGAAACAGAGACAGAGAGGCAGAGACAGAGAGGGCTCAGAGGGCTTGCCATAATAGTCAACTGCTTTGGGAAGATAGACTGTCTGGACTTCACACTTAATTGTTAATCCCTATACTAGAGTCCAAAATTAAAGTTGTGTGTCAAACACAGAAAGGAACATTTTTGTAAGAAACTATTTTTATGTGTATAAATGTGTTTGCCAACCTGTGTGTATGTGCACCATATGAATGTGTGCCGACCAAGGCCAGAAAAGGCATAAGATGCCCTGGAACTGGATTATAGGTGAGCTATTCTGTGGGTGCCAAGATTCAACCCTGTGTTCACTGTAAGAGCAAGTGCTCTTAGCCACTGAGCCCCCCCAACCCCACGAAGAACATGTTCATGACTACAAACTGAAGTAATCTTTGGTATTTTGAAACAGTGAGAAGAAAAAGAAGCAACTATAGGTAATGACTAGCTAACAAATGGTCTGACAGAAGAAAATTTCCAGTGCAGTAAATAGGCACTAAACTGGCTCTATGTCCTCAAGATCCTTAGGAAAGAACTGAAGTTCAATTGTAAACTATCAAGAGAAGTATAAGTATGGTGTCGACAAGACTGGAGGTATATCCTAAGAGTGAGCAAAGGAAGGACCACAGGTGACCAACTGAAGCTGGAGAGAACAAACATGTTGCTGAGTGAAGGAGATATTGGCATCTGACTTCGCTGATCTGACATTAGAAGTTTTCATTCTAGGTTCTACTGCTAACCAAACAGATGAGAAAGCTTGGGACTGGGGTTGGGGATTTAGCTCAGTGGTGGAGCGCTTGCCTAGCAAGTGCAAGGCCCTGGGTTTGGTCCCCAGCTCCGGAAAAAAAAAGAGAGAGAGAGAGAGAAAGCTTGGGACCTAAAGACTGATGGCTGAGGTACATCTTCCTGTGGTTTACTGGCCTCTGGCCAGAGGGTGGATGGAAAGTCACCCAAAGCATCCTAGGAAAATCAAGAATGAAGGAGGGTTAAGGCAAGTCAGATGGAGTCAGAGACTCCTAGAGTACGGTGATTTTGAGTGCTCTTGAGGCCAAAGATGAGAGTGTGGAAGCACACTATGATGCCACGAGAATCTTTGTGGAGCATGGAGAGCCAAGCAACTTGAATTCTAGGAAAGGAGCTGGAAGTCTTCCTGGATGTTAAGGACATGGGATGACGATAGGTTTCCAGGTAGAAAAGAGTGAGTCAGAAGCCAAGGTGTTCAGCGATTTGAGGGTAGTAGTGTGGAATGATGACAATTAACAATGAGGGGAAAAGGTTCAGGAGGTGGAACCTGAGGGCAGGAACTTCAAAGGAGAGGGTCAATGAGTAACAAGAGTGAGTGGTTTCCAAACACTGCTGTAAAGAAATACCACAAAGTTGGTCTTAGAACCTGAAGTTTGTGAAGTGTCTGGGGGAGCTGAGTTCATGGTGTAGACAGAGACAGTCTGAGGTTCTGGAAAAGTTGTCTATGCTTGCCCAGGTGAGCCACCAGTAGCTTTCCATATCCACCCTTGCTTAGTGAGTTCATAATTCTTAGCCCTGCATCCTCGGTCATGTGGACTCCCCCTATCTGCCCTCACATCTCCTTCTGACTCAAGTTCACTAGGAGAGATGTGGCTGCACTTGGCACCCTACCTGGATAAATTAATCTTAATAATTTGCATATCTCAAGGTCTCCATGCACATCTGCAAAGACAGCAGATGTTTCTGACCCTATCAGTCAAGAAAGCAACAGGGCCTGGGAGAGACTTCTCCAGCCATGTTTTCTAGCACCAGAATAGGAGTTGTTCATGTGTGTTGTCGGGCACTGCTCCAGAACAGCTGGCTTGCAGTGGAGATAGCCAAGGTTGAGGGAAGGGATAGGCCATGACTGCCTCCATATGAGTGAAGCAGGAAAGGACAGTGCTTTGGGAAACAGAACAATGAGTGTGAAGTTTCTGCATGATTCAATCCTTTATCATCATCCATGGAGCCTAACATGTGATAGGTGTCCAGAAATATATGGAGACTGTATTAGAGAGAGAGAGAGAGAGAGAGAGAGAGAGAGAGAGAGAGAGAGAGGGAGGAGGAGGACGACTGGCATTTTCTAAAGCCAAGTTTAACCATCATAACACCCACGGTTGCTACTGTTGGAACAGTGTCCCCCTCCCAGCTCTACCAGTTAGGGCTTCTATTGCTGTGATGGTACACCAAGACCAAAAGCAGGTTGGGGAGGAAAAGGTTTATTTGGCTTACGCTTCTATATTTCTGCTCATCGTAGATGAAAGTCAGGACAGGAACTCAAACAGGGCAGGAACCTGGAGGCGTGACTGCTACTGAATCTTGTGCTGGGGCTGCTTGTCCAAACGTCCTATCTACTAGGAACCTTGAGGTGTCTCCACCACGTCCACCTTGTACAGACAGTGCTTAGAGCAGAGCAGAGCAAAGGCAGAAGGAAGTGTCTAGGAAGAAGAGTTAGAAAGGATGCACAGCGATCAGTGCAGAGAGGGCTGGGAAGGAAAATGAAGTTCACGCGGCTGCTGAGGAACGGAGCTAAAGTCTGGGAGCTGGATGTTAGCAGGCCTTGGGACAGCAAGAAGGCTCAGTAGACAAGAGCAGGACAAGGACTTTATCCTACAAAGAAGAGAGAAAGAACAGGTTGTCCTCTGACTGCCACACATGTACAATGGCATGCACAGGGCCACACAAATACATAAACAGACACATAAATATTTTAAAAAAGAGAGAGAGAATGCTAAATCCATTCTTTTCCAGGGATTCACTTTTACCAGTCAGTTGCAAGAAGACTCTAGACAACACAGTTTGTCTCACTCTGGGTAAATGGATCTCTGTGCCTCTGGTCCTTTTGTAACTCACAATGATGTCTTTTAATGTCACCAACACCAACCTCGGAATGACTGTCAGGCAATCTGTCTCTTATCCTTTTGGGGAATTCGCCTTCACATTGAGTTATCCATTGCTCTGGTAAAAATGATCCAAAGCTGTATGACCCTTTCCCCTTTGCAATGAATAGCTATCGATCTGGTGACAGCGGCTGCCCAGGGCTTGGTTGCAGGAGACTTACAGCTTTTGCAGGAAGTTCAAGCTTCCAAGCATGTATCAAGTACTATGGGTAGAGTCTTTCCCAGTTTCCCCTAAATGCCTATAGTCATTATACTACATAGGCCAAGAAATCCACCCTCCCCCAACATCTTACCTTCGGTTCTTCAAATAACAGCCCAGCAGAACACCAGGTCTCACATCTCTTGCCCATCCCCCTTACAAATCTCATACCGGCAGGAGTCATTCATTCTTTCTTTGAAGGGATGCTCTTTTTTTTTTTCTCCAAGAGAACTTGGAAAACAATCAGTGAAAATCATTTTTATTTTGAACAGCATCTCTAGCATTTCTTGCTCATGCTGTGCCTGTCTCCTGGCCGCTGGAAACTAAGTCTGTCGCACTTCCTGGGAAGATGTGCTGTAACAAACCAATTAGTATCAACCTAGTTATTGCTCACCTAGTGAGCGGCTGCTGAACTCCAGCCGTGCGTGACCATCACAGACTCCAGAGTCCTGCTCAGAGACCTGCATCCAAACCACAAATCGGTCAAGGGGCTTTTCAAGTTGAGTCAGGACAGCAGCTGTAGCCAGACTCTTGTTTCCTTCTCCTCCGGGTCTCTGCAGCCTCCCACATTTTTATGAGCCCCCCATCCCCTGACACACAATTTTATGTGCACTCCAGTGGATGCTTCTACAAACAGAAGTGATCAGGGCACTTGGTTCCTTCAAACAAAGCCAAACACGATCCTCTGTGGCTGCTCACTGGTGAGTGAGTGAAGCTCGCCAGCCTCTGCTTCAGTGTGGTGCAGGCTGCGCCCGGGATGTTAATAAAACCTCTGGTTTGGACCAGACGGAGAAATTGGTTTTTTTGTAACACCTGGAGTCACAAAGGTCCAGAGAACGTGGAAGTGGAAGGGGGGACATAGAGCAGCATTTCTTAAGTCGACCTTTGAAATTCAGACTCTTTTCTTAGCATAAACCTGCCAATCAAACTCCTGAAGCCAGAAAATGCTCTTCTTACTCAGAAGCAAACAGCCCGAAGACAACACGCTCACTCTTGGGGTAGCAATCCCTGCGTCTCTGAGGTTGAGGTGTGGGGGAAGGGTGCCTTTGCTGCTTCACGACTGCTTTTGAGGAAAACCAATGTAGTATGACCGGATAGCTCATCACTGGCCAATCCGTGCCAGCTGATGTGGGCCCCGTCTCTGAAGGCCTGCTGGAGCAGAACAGGGACCCAATTTTGTGGCCTGAACTGAAGGCTGTGAAGCCTGCACATTGTCTTCCCTGCTTCTAGAAGCTTTGCCCTTCGTCCACTCCTTGCTCTGCATCTGATACTCTCTCCCCTTCGCCTTTCTTACCCACCCCCCATAAGTGAATTACAGATTTCAAAAATCTCTGTTTTACACACTGGTGGAATATTAAAGTTGGAAACAATTTTAAGACCTTATGGAGCTGACTCTCCCTCTTTCTCCAGAAAAGGAAGTTGAGGCTCCATTACACTGAGAGCTAGCCAAATCCTGCACTTACTTAGTAGACAAGCCAGGAACAGGATCCAGTCTCTTCCACTGCAGTGGGTAGCTCTGTTGGTGGCACCTGGGACTCACAAATGGCTCAGGGCCCTTGCCAGAAGCAGAGCCCAGGGCTTTCTCACAGACATGAGGAAACCACAGTCATCTTTCAGCACAATCCTTGGGAACATCCCTGGTCTGGGAAGTACCTCATAACACCTCTCCCCTTTTCCAGAAGAGGAAATTCCCTTCTGCCATCTGTGTAGGACACCATGGGCTATAGAGCCCATAGGTTGGAAAGAGCCTGGCTGGTCAGGATTCCAGCAGATTCTCCTGGGGAAGGAAGCAGGAGTGTCCCCTCCAAGCCCAGTTCTTGCAGCCCCCAAAGACTGACTGTTCTTCTGTCCAGATTCCCAGATTCCCTTCTCTTAGCATAGGCCTCTTATGATGCCTCTTCCAAGGACTATTTTCTATTCCCATTGGCATGTCTAGCTCACAAGAATTAATTACTCCTTCCCAATGAACAAAGCAACATGAGATAAGATGGGTATCATCATCTGTCCCCCGGCAACCTTGAGAGATGGGCTTTGTTCATTGTTTCGATTTTTAGGGGGAAATGATACTTCATTTTTATAGAAGATACTAGCTTCTGGCAAATCATCCTAGAGAAAACACCACCACATATAGATTAGGTCATATAGCCATGCTGGAAGAAATAGAGACTGCTTATAGCTGGAAGTTCTGACTAAGTCAGAATACTGCTTAAGATGGCCATCGTATCCTCCAGTCATTGACAGTGGGGGGTGGAGATGTAGACAGGTTGATAGGAAGAGTCAATACAGGAGCCAAGGAGGGGGCTGGCTATTGATTCTTGATTCTGTTATATCTGAATATTGGAATCCCGAGATGCCTTACCTTCAAGCTTGAAATTAAATAATGTTGATAATTGTGGTGCAATACAGAGTATTTACGATAGGAAATGTATCCACTTAAAATTGAAAAGGTTTCGCTTAAACAACTGTCAACATCAGAAGTTGAAAAAACAAGGAGGTTCCTGCAAACAGTGAACATGGAGGCAGAGTGGAGGTAAAGTGTCTCCTGAGAAGCTCTGTCTTTAGCATTTGTATTAATCACATAGAAAGAGTCGAAAGAAGTGAGACAAGGAAGAAACTAGAGGAGAAAACAAAAAAAGGGTAAAAGTTCTGGTCCAATTTGTTTTCTGATAACTTCTTTATTGTGCCTCTCCTCTCAATGCCACTACTTTTGGATGTAACACACACACAGGCACACACATACTTACATACAACACAGTCATACACACAGATATACAGCACATATTACATAAACATACTCACACATTCAAATACACACACAGATACACTTACACAGACATGCACACTCACAAACACACACATACTCACAAACACACATACACACTCAAAAACAGACACACAGGCACACTCATACAGACACACACACACACACAGCATACTCATGTACACACACCTAGACACGCATACTCACATATACATACAACACATTCATACAGACCCACACACACAACACACACACAGAAATACACATATACACCCACAATACACTCATAGACACAGACACTCATACATATACACATTCACACACACAAACACAGACACACAGGCACACTCATACGGACACACGCCAGAGACATACACTCACACACACACACAACATACTCATGCACACACACATATTCACACATATCTCCTCATACACATATATACACCCATAGACACACACACTCACATATACACACAACACTCATACAGACACACACACACACAACACACACATACACACACATACCACAAACACACACACACTCACTCACACAGACACACACACACTCACACAGACAGTCACACACGGACACACACAGAAACACACTCACACACACATACATACATACATTACCCACCCCACCTCCCAAGGATCCAGAGCAGAAAGAAGGCACAGGAATTTTCATTACTATTAAAACTCAGCAGCATGTGTGTCTGTGGGTGTGTGTCTGTGTGTGCACGCAAACACCTGTGTATATGCCTGATAAGGAGAGGCAGCAGCTAGAGCTCTGCATTTTGCTCTACCTTAGTATTCTCTCTGGCAAGCCTGAATCTCTGTCACGTAAATCAGAACCACGGGCATAATTAACTCCCAGCAAGTTGGATAATTGATTCTCAGTGAATGGATAACAGAAGTTTGAAGGCTTTAGTTCATGGGTACTGCACATAAATGGATACCTTGAAGCAGAGTTAGCTCTCTGGTTTATTTTTGTTTTGTTTTGAGATCTTCTTTGATTCGCTTGGAAGATGAATAGGTCTCCCTGTGCAGCCCACCCCACCCTACCCCTGCCAAAAGAAATCATTTTGTTGAGAGAGATGTTTCATTTGAGAGAATTTATTTAAGATTATGGCACATGCTTTGAAATTCTCACAACTGGACATGAAAACTGAGACAGATATGTCAGTCGCCTTCTAGCCTGAGCTTTCGTGGTAAAGACATCTTAGCCCTCTCTATATGTCCCCTGTCACATCACCAGGAGTACACGCTGAATCCCACTTTAATGGGTTGGTCCCTCGCAAATATTTCTGGTTGATGGTAAATGTGACTCTGTCTTGCGATACTAAATTCCTTTATCTTGTCCTTATTTGTTTTCTGTTGCTGTGACAAATGTCATGATCAGAAAGCAACTTGGGGGAGAAAGGTTCTACTATAGGTAACTGCCAATCATTGAGGAGTGTTGGGGCAGGAGCTCAAGGCAAGAACCTCAAGCAGAAACCGTAGAAGAAGTTTTTCACTGGCTTGCTGACCGACTCATGCTCAACTAGCTATTTTACATAGCTTATGCACACCGGCATAGGAATGGAGCCACCCACAGTGGGCTGAGCTTTCCCATGTCAATCGTCCATCAGTACAGTTCCTCTAAGACATACCCATGACCAATCTGACTCAGATGGTTTTCAACCGAGGTCCTCCCTTCCCAGTGCTGGGATAATCTTGCTGATGAGTCTTTATCTTCGAGTTGATCATCACATAAAATGTTCAAAATGACAAAGACCCATCGTGGCGCACACACTTAAGCTGGCATCCTCTCTTGTAGCTGTCAGTACAGTTCTTCACTGAAAAGAGCTCAGAGAATGGGGTGGTATCTGAGAAAATTACATACCCTGAACAAAGTTTTAGAATAAACGTTTCTATGGTTCTTTCTTCTGACCGTGGATCTGCAGAAGATCAGGAGTTTTGACTACTCCAGAACTGCGCATAGTGAAAGGAGGGTTGACTGCCCCCCCCCCATATACCTATTTATTTTGTGTGGGAGTGTGGAGAGCTTAGCGGACAATTCGAAGGAGTCAGTTTTCTCCTTCCACTCTATGGGTCCCACAGAATCACGTGCACTTCCTCAGGCTTGGCAGCACACACGTTTACCCGCTGAACCATCCTACCAGCCCGCTTCGTTTTCCTTACTTTACACAGTCTGCCAAACGGGTAATGGGGAAAGGTCAAGCTAGAGATAATTTGTGTGAGTTCAGCACAGTGCTCTGCAACTCAGTGTCAGGGATAACCCTTAGCTTAGGAAGGTAGGTTAGCATATAGCATTCTTGCCTGATACCCTAGAGTCATCCTAATCAGGACTTGGCCCCTGATGTCCTGGCAACAACTGCATAGCAAGACTATGGCTATCATTCAACCACCCAGAGTCTGCTGCAAACCAGATCAAGAGACTGTGGGCAGCTCCCGGTGTCTCCCTCATGTTACCCCTGTGCTCACAGGAGAAGAGTGATATAAATTCTATTCTAAGATGAAAAATCGTGTCATCTTGAAGCCAGAGGAGGAAATTACAAACTGGCTGGCTATAAAGTAAAATCAACAGAATAAGACTTGAGGGCTAACAGCCTCCCAGCCCCTGAGTATCTCACATCGCTTCCTCCAGCCTTCCTTCCCCACCTGCTTGGCCTCCAAAGGACTCTTCAGGACCAGGGTCCTGCAGATGCAGGTAACACAAGAATCTCAAGGAGAAATGAACTTCTTCTGGGTGGGCTCTTAAAGTTGCACAGAGGAGAGCCCCACAAAGAGAAGGAGCCACACAGAGACAAAAGCAGAGCGTGACACATCATTGCGACAAGTCAGGTGATGGCTGCACCCAGCAGAAGAAGCTGGAAGGGACATAGAAGGAATTGCTCCTGTCATAGCAGAGGCAGCTTGGCCTTACCCACACTTGGATTCCAGAGTCCTATAATCCAGAACTGTAAGAATGCTCCTATTGACCGTTTTTTCTGATGTGAAGTTTTGATGCCCTAAAAAAGTAATAGAGATTTACACGCTGAGGAGTGATGGGTCCCCAGCCCCCAGCTCACCATGGTGCCTGCGCCTGAGGAGACTCCGTTTAGAGAGAGCTGCAAGCTGAGCCTGAGCATGTGACACACAAACCATCTTCTGAAATGAGCCTCCTGTCAATCAGCAAAGCCCCACTCTCTTTTAGTGAACGCATGTCTGTAAAATGTCCTGGCGTTAGGTCCAAAGAGAGACGTGGAGTTTGCTCCACAGAACCACAGTTACTGCCCACAGGAATCTCAGGGAACAATAGACAGAAATATGTTTACAAGGTCTGGAGGAGTATCCTCTAATGCAAGAAGGAATGACCTAAGAGTCAACAAGAAGGAAGAGTGACCCTGGAGTGAGCCTCGTGTGGAAAAGTCCGCCACGATCAGAGGGGTTGGGAATGACAGTCCAAACAGTTGGAAGAGCTGTGGAATTTAAAGGCTCTAGGGTCAAAGGCCAGTGCTGGGGTACAGTGCCTGAGCTGACAACACCCTGCAGTGCACTGACTGACAGACCTGTGTCCCATTGCTCCCTGTGACACCCTAAGGTGCACACAAGGTCCTCCCTCACGTGTGAGGGACACATGTCTCCCACAGACCAGACCAGTCCTGGGAGTGTAGATGGAGGAAATCCAGCCATCAATCTTCAACCATGTCCAAAGAGCAGGTCTGAGTCAGAAATGTCACAAGTCTGTGGTCCCAGCACTCTGGTGATGGGGATTGGTTCCAATGTTTTGTATTAATCAGGTCCCCAAATCAAGAATCTGCATATCTAAACGCTGGTGTTCCTTGTCCCCGGTTGGTTTTTGATAGATCAGTCAAGAGCCAACGGCCAATGGCTGGGCAGGTAGACTGAGGCGGTACATTTAGATTTGCACAGGCTGGGAGCAAATCACCATGACGCGGGGGAGAAGGATAGAACGTAAGAGCCGCAGGACAGAAAGCCAACCAGCCATGTAAGATTTTGGCGAAGGGACCACTGGACACTTCCCCAATTGGGCTTGGGGTAGCAGGGGAAGGTTTAGGAATCTCAGAAATATAGGAGGGGTGTGTCTGCTAGCAGGGGAAGGTTTAAATCACGGCATGGCAAAAATTAACTGGTGTGTGTGCCCGTGTGTGTGTGCGTGTGTGTGTTTCATTTGGAATCCAGATTGCTCCTGGGCAGGTGCACGCATGTGACCCTCCACGAGGCAAAGTTGTGTAGCCAAGGTGGCAAGAGCATCCCTGAGTTAGAAATCAGCCAGGTAACAGTGAGATTGCAGCCAGCCAGTTAACAGTGAGATTGCAGCCAGCCAGGAGTGAGACCCCGACTCAAAACAGACACACAAACAAAGAAAAATAAATCATACAGGCATGGTTCTCATTTTTTAAAAAATAAAATCATCCCCACCCTCCCAACCCCAGCAACATGAGCACTACATCAAGAGGTGAGTGCTTTCTCGAAGCTCAAATGTTTGGACTTTCTTTCAAGGGCCCACGGATTCACACATAACATTGGTGTGGGCACATGTGTACTTACGGATGTGTATGATGATATGGACATTTACTTAGTCATTTTTATTATGCACGTATCCCTGAGCCTGTGCAGGTGCTATAATTGGTTATAACGAGCAGATAACATCTCAGCTGAACCTCTTAGAATAAAAGCATGAACCGTATAACAAACAGGATTTGTCTGCCTCTGCGTCCCAAGCCCCTCTGTGTTGACAATGACTTCAAATAAAGGCTATCAATCTGGGCTGGAGATCTAAAAGGATTTCCAGCAATAAAAGTCTCCCCTGTGAGCCTGGCCACCATCCCGAAAGCCTGCCCCGCTCTGAGTTCATTTTGCTCCTGCTTCTGGCGGTAAGCAGGCATCTGCTTCCCTGGTGCTGGACAGCACAGGCCCAGCTCCACCCTGTGACTAGCAAGCAGCTCCAGGCAGGAGTGAAAGGTCTGAGGTCCGACCACCCTCTGGGGTGCCCATGGGTCAGAAGTGAAGCTGCCTGCAGATGCTTCCTCAATAGGGCCATTGGGGCTTCTGCATGGTCCCTGCACTTGTCTGCAGGCTCCCAAGCAGGGCCTATTGTGTTGTGGGAACTTTTGCCCTGAAAACAAATGGACCGACTTAACTATTAAGTGTCGATGGAGCCTCTCTGATGGGGAGAGGGGTCGTTAAGATTTTAATTAGCTTGGCCAGTTTAGGGTTTTTTTTTTTTGTTGTTGTTGTTTGAGTTGTTTGGTTTTTGTTGTTGTTGTTGTTGTTGTTGTTGTTTGTTTGTTTTTTTTCTCTCTCTCTCTCTTCCCACTCTGGTTTATTTTGTTTCGTTTGTGTGAGCTGATAATTATCACACGCTTTTTCTCTCTAGGCCTTTCCACGTTCTCGTCCATTTCAGGGTGGTAAGGCAACAATCTCAGGTCCGGGAGGTAGAGTTCCACCTTTCTGGCAAGTATCCACCTATACACGCGTTGATAGCTGTGAGAAACCACTTAGCACGTTAGAGATTTCACGTAAGGGAGAACGGTTACAATATTCCGTGTTGAGCCAGGCCCCTTATTTTTTTTGTTTAACCTTGTAATGTTACCTTGTTATTAATAAGTTTAGTTTTGAAGAGAAAAATAAAAGAGAGTGGAAGGCGGCGATTCCTCATCTTCTGTCTCAAATAAGCCTCGACGTGCAACCTGGCAAAGAGGCCCAGGAGAATAATCGAGTAGAGATTGTCCCACATTTGCGAATCTGACTTCTTAGGACGGTAAGGAAAGATGCACGTGGGCAGGGCTGAAAAACTCGGAGAACCTTTGGCTTGCCAGGGAAACTGTTTCACGTCTCGCCGGGTGATGTGCAGCTGGAAGCGCTCGTCTGTCCTTGAGAGTGTGAGGACGATACTTCGGGAACCAGCGAGGAGTCTCTGAAGGCACAGGCAAGTTCACCTGCAGAGCACATCGCAGGTGGCCAGTCCATCAACCTGTCATCCATGGTCACAGGCCACAAGCCTAGCCCACCCAGCCTGCTCCTAGCATAGAATGTCCACCTCTGTTTATGAGAAAATAATCTCTATCAAGACAGAAAGGAGGAAAACAACAGGAAAGCCAGCATTCTCAGCTCTGTCAGATAAGCACAGAATTGGCTTTTGTGGCCTGCAAGGAAGTTGCACTTAGAGAACCCGAGGAAATGGACCGTATTTCAGTGTTTAAGCACCGCTGACTGCTCAGTACCTGTGATGGATAAGATTATACCCACAGACGAAACCCATAAAACCCGGAGAGCAATTTCACACACAACTCTTTAGAACTGTTTTTCACGGTGTAAAACCCCAGGCAAATTTAGCAGCCCCGTGTCTGCTAATAGGAAGGGATAGTGAGAGGGCCTTTAACTGCAATGTTTGTAAGGAGGGCATTAGGAGGAGGAAGAAAGACGATGGAAATGCACTGAGCTGGCCTCAGCGCGAACCTGCCCTCACGCAAACGCGCCAAGAGCACGACCGTAACTGCCCCTGCTATTTAAAGGGATCACATCAAAACTAAGTAAGCAACCACAGATGCTTACTGACGTAAAATGCACACAGTACAGATATCGTTAAAAGTCTCGTTTGGAAACCGACAACATTGACAGATTAGTATGGAGGTGCTTAAAGATGCATGCCCTTGGAATATCCTCTGTAGTCACGATTCAGTGAAGCGGTTCTCCATGACTGCTCTCTTCCTCGCAGGTTTTATTTTTTCCTCTGAAATACTTCAAATAAATATATATGTATATAAGTGTGTATTATATATTATGTAACATATTATAATTACATATATAAAGTTGTATAATATATTATATATATGTATATAAAACATGCTTTTAAATCAAATCTTATATTTTATAGTGTTTTCCTGCTTAGAATGTAAAACTGCTATAATTTTTTTTCCGGAAAAAAAAATCCCTTTTACTAATGCCAAACATTTCGTCATCTAGTTTTCTAGTGACACCAAATCAATGTGGATAATTACTGGTACACATTCAGAATCAGTTTGCTTTAATACAAAACATAAGAATTATTTAATTAAGTGGTTTTCCATGCTAAGGATTGTTTTAATTTTTTTTATGATCCACCCGTGGTAAACAACAAATCAAAAGGAATCAAATATCTCAGCACTTCTTTGTGGGTGCTGTCAATGCACCTTTGTCTCAGATGACTTGACTATGTCAATATGCATGGGCACTTACACACCTCCTCAGATCTCAAACAGTTCTTACAGCTTACTTTTAGAGCTATGGGTGTTAAGTATAATACAAAAGCAGCCCACATTGTGGGGAAAATATGAATTTCCTTCTGTATTAGCAACAATTCTGATTTTAAAAATGGTATTTATCCATCCATTTCGCTTGTTACTTGATTTTGACAAATATTAAATCCAAAATTATAAACCCTAGCAGCAGCATGGTTGCGAAACGACAAACCATAACTCGTCCATCGGGCTCCTAGGAAGAAGCTGGGTTTTCAAAATGTGTTCTCAGAAGCTGAGGCCGCCCAGCACGGAGGCCACCGGGGAGGAACAGGCAGCCTCCCTCTTCCTCCAGCCAGCACGTGAAGCCTCAGTTTTCAGAAATATATTTGCTTCTGTTTGTCCAGATATGACTCTGCAAAAACAGTGGTTTGTGAAGGACTACTGCGGAGAGAGAAAGACAGTCCTCTATTGCTAACATCCTGGGCTAAGTTCTTTTTCAATTCCACTTAAATCGCACACACGACACAAATCTCACACAAGAAAAAGAAGTATCCCAAGGCCCCAATCCATGAATTTGCTGCCTCCCTCCTCCTATCCCTCTCCTTGATTTGCCTTTATTTTTCAGTATGTCACACACACAAATGATTGTTAATATCCTTTCTGCAAATGGACTTCTAGCTACATTTCTCTTCGGCTAATAGCTTGGAGTAGGCAGGCATGCAACCATAAAAAATATAATCTTTAATCTTAAGGGCTTCCTGTCCAGGAAGGCAGCGAGGCAGACCAAGTGGCACCAGGCAAACAGCGTGACCTGCAGTGGCTCTCAGCGTTGAGTAAACAGCCATGATTGAGAGTTACGTTCTGTTAGCAATGTTCTCCATGGCCCAGCAGCCGAAACAGTCATCTTGTATACCCTGAAATGTCACTTTGCTTCCCCATCCCCAGGAATGAAATGAAACTTGTTTTCAGGGTAAATGTGCTCAGGTGTTGGATTTCCTCACTGGGCTAAAGATGCAGTCTCCACATCCCTCCCTCGTGTGTACCTCCCGTGGAACGAGGCATCAGTGTTTTAACTGGTCTGCTGTTTCTTTACATTCTGGTGTCCAGACACTTCCACCTCCATGCTTCCCTCTCAGCTTCTCCAGGCTCTAGAAACACCCTTGTCATCTCCACAATCCAAACAGCCCAGCTGCACATAGCCATCCCTGCCCGGGTTTGTAACCACACCAATGCTGGACTCCCTTCTCTCCTTAGTGCCTTAGCTCCTTGCTCTCTCCTTTGCCCAGGAGACCTAAGGGCTCCTCTGGAAATGATGGACTATGAAAGCAGAAGCGTTGAAGATCTTCTCCAATTTCTCAGGTATCAGATTTCCAACTTCTCACATCCCAGGTCCCAAGAACAATCTAGGGCACACAGGGCACATAGGGCACATAGGGCATGTAGAGCACATAGGGCACATAGGGCCCATAGGCACATAGGCACACAGGGCACATGGGCACACAGGGCACATAGGGCACATAGGCACACAGGGCACATAGGGCACATAGGTACACAGGGCACATAGGGCACATAGGCACACAGGGCACATAGGCACACAGGGCACATAGGCACACAGGGCACATAGGGCACATAGGGCCCGTAGGCACATAGGCACACAGGGCACATGGGGCACATAGCGCTTCGGAAGACTCCTTCCTGTCTGTAGAGCTAACGTACCTAACTCTATTGTCTTTGCTCCTTGGCAGAAGGAAACACTACCCTTCAGCTGAGAAAATACAGAAAGATGTTATTAGAAATGGACTCAATCCTCTTTGTTTTTTTAATGCCGGCTGAGTATGGAGGGATAGGAAATACACTTATGTGTAAAGAAACACATACAAACATTCCTCCAGGAAAACTTGACGAAGGAGGACCTGGAAATATCTTAAGCTCATTTTGATATGACAGAGAAGCACAAGAAAGACATGAAATCTACATGTCTTCACATCATCTTCCATGAACTTCGCTGAGAACGCATGTTTCTGTCTCTTGACTCAAACTGACTATCTGAGAGGCTTTGCATATCCCCAGGAGCCCATACTGTTCTGTTAGCTCAAACCCTTCCCTTTCTTCTACGATGAACACCACATACATGATATGGTATCTAAATGAACTGCTCCCTTTTAAAACACTTTCCTTTTCATATTCCTGTTTTCCCATCCTTTCAAACTGTTCAGTATGAATAATATATCCTAAAGGCTTCCCAGAAGTCTTCATTGTCAATTAGCTACATGGACATCAGTGAACTCCCTCACATAACACTCTACCAAGATAAATGAAATAATGCCAGTGTCCAATGGTCAGTACTGAACACACACATGTAAGAAACATTATACAGACCAAGCAGGTTTAGAAATATATGGGCCAGAGAGTTGGCTCAGCAGGTAAAGGCATTGATGATTCTTCCAAAGGTATACAGTTTGAATCCCAGCACCCATATAGCAGCTCGCAGCTGTCTGTACCTCTTGATCCAGGTTCCTGAGACATACTTATGCAGGCAAAATACCTATACATATAAAAAAATATTAAAATGCCAGGTGTAGTGGCACCACACAGATCCCAGCGCTCAGATCTCTGAGCTCAAGGTCAGCTTGGTTTACATAGTGAGTTCCAGGATAGCCAGAACTACAGAGAGAAATCTTGTCTGTGTGTCTGTGGGTGGGCGTGTCTGTGTGTGTGTGTGAGTGTGTGTATCTGTCTATCTTTGTGTCTTTGTGTCAGTGTGTGTGTGGTCTGTGTATCTTTGTGTCAGTGGGTGGGTGTGTCTGTGTGTATGTATATGCATCTGTCTGTGTGTCTATGGGTATATGTGTTTGTGTATCTGTGGGTATGTATGTATCTTTGTGTCTGTGTCTCTCTGTCTTTGTGCCTGTGATTTGTGTGTGATATGTGTTTATGTGTGTCTGTCTGTGTGTCTGTGGATATGTGTGTTTGTCTCTGTGTCTGTCTGTCTGTGCATGGATGTCTTTGTGCCTGTCTGTGTGTCTGTGGGTGTCTTGTCTGTCTGTCTATGGGTGTGTGTCTATGTGTATATGTCAGTGGTTGGGTATGTGTGTGTGTGTGTGTTTGTGTGTGTGTATGTTAGTGGGTATGTGTGTCTGTGTGTGTATTTGTATATGTGTCTGTGGGTATGTGTGTTTGTGTCTGTGAGTCTGTATGTGTGCGTGTCTGTGTCTGTCTGTGTGTCTATGGGTGTCTGTCTGTGTGCCTATGAGTGTGTGTCTGTGTGTATATGTCAGTGGTTGGATGTGTGTTTGTGTATCTGTATATGTATGTATGAGTGTATGTATGTATGTATATGCATATAACCAATTAATAGAAAAGAGAACAGGACTTGAGAGAGAAAGGAGGCATTTATGGGAGGGTTTGGAAGGAGGAAAGGAAAGACAGAAATTATGTCATTATATCATAATCTCAAATTTTTTTATAAAATAAATTTTTAAAAGCATAAATTTGAGATTGAATGATGGGCCTTCTGGATTTTATGTGAATGTGGCACAAGCTAGAGTCACTAGAGAACCTCAGTTGAGAAAATCCAAACCTCCATAGGATTGGGCTACAGGCACGTCTGTGGGGCACTTTCATAATTAGTTACTGATGGGGAGGGCCCAGCCATTGTGGGTGGGGCCATCCCTGGGCTGATAGTCCTGGGTTCTATAAGAAAGCAGTCCGAGCAAGCCAGTAGCACCTCTCATGGCCTCTGCATCAGCTCCTGCTTCCAGGTTCCTGCCCTGTTTGAATTCCTGTCCTGACTTCCTTTGATGGTGAACAGTGATGTGGAAGTTTGAAATAAATACACCTTTCCCACCCCAATTTGCTTTGGTCATGGTGTTTCATCACAGCAATGATAATTCTAAGACAGATGATAAAAGATTAATTACTTTAATAACAACAGAAAGCTATAGTTGGAAAGGATACATGTAAGTTATCAGCTGATCTCTTTTTCTTTAAAACAATTAAGTCTGGTTAGGATGGCTATGAGCTAAAATAACCAAAACAAAAACAAAAAAAAATCTTTAAAATGTTTCTATCTGGTCTAAAACATTCTAAAATGAGAACCGCTGAGAATGCGTGAATAAATGATAAAAGTAGAAAGCAAGAAAAAATTAAAACATAGGTCTAAAGTTTAAGAAAATGTGGGGAGAACCCAGAGGATGGAGGTGGCCTTGGGAGCCCTGTCTGCCTTCCTCAGAGCACCCACTGCAGGGCACTTAGGCTCTGCAGCAGACCCCAATGCTGACACCAACCCTGTGCACTGGGCCCTGCCCCTTTGTCTCACATAAGCTCAGTCAGTTGGTCCGGGGTGAGGAAACAGATGCACAGGGTAACTAAGATAAACTCACAGAAACAGAGTTCGCATTCAAACCAGGCCACTGCCTTGTCAGCACTAAGGACCATTCAAGATCTTTCATTGCCCTTCACTCAGGGCTCCAGTTCTCTCTTGAAAGGGGGCAGGAAAGTTATTAGAGGCCAGAGAACTCATAAAGCACTTTTACAAGTGGAGGATGCTCTTTCTAGGAGACACGCACACATGGTTTCTCTTTGTGATGGGCAGATGGGATCACTTGGCAGATGGGATCGCCAGGGTCAACGGAACAGTGGAGGGTACAGCTTGCTCACCTCATCTTTAGTCTTTCAGAACTGAATTTATATATATATACATATGTATATATATGTACATATATGTGTATATACATGTATATATGTACATATGTATATATATGAATTCTTATAAATATATAATATTATGTGAATGATATTTATTTATATAGTATTATAATTATAATATAATAGTTTATTATATAATAAATTATTATATTACAAATATAATAAATATATAATATATAGTAATATATGTCTATATATGGATTATATTTATTTATAAATTCATATAAATGTATAATTTATATATAAATTCATTTATATATGTATATATAATATATATTATATATATATATGCATGTGCTGTGTAAAGTGCTTACACCTGTACTACAGATCTCTACAAAAGCGACTGACAGGGACTGCACCATGCATCCCAGCACTGTTTGAGTTAGCTACACAGGGACCTATCTCTGTCAGATTTGATTCCCAACAAGGATCGTCTTCTTTTGTGCCCTGGATACCACCAGGTCCCTTTGCAGACTTCCAGCTAAAGTTAGCATCATGGGCCGGCTGGGTGGACACTTGTCCCACTGACTAGGTGGTCTGGCCCTGGAGTCTCAGCCTGTACCACCTATAACACAGCAGTGTGGTAATCACACATGGGGTCTCTCAGTGATTTTCCTGTTGCCACTCAAATTTTCTTCATTTCTGCAGTGGTGATCCATCTTCTAGAAGATGCCAACTGAATAGGTTAAAAAACAAAGAAGCCATAGTACCTTAACAACCGGTGGTATTTTATCAGAATTAACAAGCAACGCAAGGAGTCAGCTGTAATGCACAACAGGATCCCAGAGAGAGGCTCAGAGTACCCTACAGCTGCCTCCTGCATGCTCTCCTTAAAGAGACAGAGCACAGGCTTGAAGAGAGAGCCACTGTGGGGGAATCCTCATTGTTTATGGTATGGTCGGTGTTTAGAACCCTTTCTGCTTTCACAGGTTGTTTCTTTTCAAACATTTAGAAACTAATGGACAGACATACATTTTGTCCTTTTTTTTTTTTTTTGGTCAAATAGATTTGATACAAAATATCCTTTCCTAAGCTCCAGCTATTCAATTCATTTGTATTTCTCTCAAATGGCCCAAGTGCAGTAAGATTCAGGAACTGGAGGGGTGTGTTGTTTTGAGCATGGTCTTACCTCTTTCTAAAACACTCATACATTTCTGGGTCAGCTGTGGTCTGATGGGGGTGGACATGTGTCCATTTCCATCACGACACATGGCAGCTCACCAGCCCGGCACAGCACCTTGCTTGGAGTGACGAAGGGCCCGGTGACAGAGGGAGTAGACTCAGGATGCCGTTCCTGCCCAGCAATTCTGACCTAGCACCATCCTGTCATAATGATAAATTGTAGATACACGATATGGTTGGAGCAGACGAAAGACTGAAGGTTATTAAAATCTAAACCGGATTCCTGAACAAAAAGAGAATTGTTTATCTCCCAACGAAGCATAGATTTTCTTTTTATAAAGGAAAATATGATACCCCAGTTTTACTAACTAGTGCAGGTATACAAGTTAAGGACAACTGGACTCTAATACTAGCCACAGCCAGTTCAAAATGATATTAAAGAGAAGATAACTGTTCTTCTGTTCCTCCAGCTAGCCAGGTTTGCAAGAAATTGTGCTGGTAATAAGTAATATTTCCTACCCACTGAACAATTTGTGGGTAATAAACACCTTATGATATGTGGCCTGAGTCATGAAGCCACTAGCATGAAGTCTTTTTTTTTTTTTTTTTTTTTTTTTGGTTCTTTTTTTCGGAGCTGGGGACTGAACCCAGGGCCTTGTGCTTCCTAGGTAAGCGCTCTACCACTGAGCTAAATCCCCAGCCCCACTAGCATGAAGTCTTAACGTGTGCTATAGAAAACCAAGAAGGACACATTTTAGCTTTTGTAAAACTAATCACAATTTAATGCTAAATGCACCAGTCTTCTAGACGACATAAAATAAGGTCACCAGTAGTAGAAAGTTAACATAAAATGTGAAGTAAGTCCAATATTTATTGGCCCTTGAGTTTTTGTTTGTTTGTCTTGATTTTGGATTTTGTTTTTATGAGAGGGGGTTTCTCTGTATAGCCCTAGCTATTCTGAAGTCACTCTGTAGACTAATCTGGCCTCAAACCCTTGAACCCATCTCTATCTCTCATATGCCAGTATTAAACATGCACCACCACCTCATGACACTGAGCAGTAGGTTTTATTCCAGATACAATTAAACTGAAATCAGGGATTTCATATATAACTTTAATGATTTATTCCTTTATTCCTAGCTCAGGCATTAGAAATCGACCTCCAAATAACAGTATGGAAACGTCTCAAAAAACTATCACTAATGCTCCTAACTGCAAAAGTCATCTTGGTTCTAAACCTCCACTAGGCAATCAGCCTGCCCTTGTGAAGATCAATGACTCAGCCCCACTGTCTCTGCGGGCTCCAGGGAAGCTGCATTAAGAAATTAACAAATTTCCCTGCAGGTGCTGGGCCCTTGTGATTCATGGCCATCTGCCTACATAACATTCCTGATTGCTTTTCATGAGGATGAACAAACCTGTGGCTTAGGCAAGGGTTTGTGCCCAAAGTCCCACTGCTATCAAGTGGCAGGTCAGAGCCTAGAACTCAGGTTTCCCTGGGCCCACATGTTCTCATTTTATCCCACCTCAAGGTTTTTCAAGAGACCTAAGCCCCCCACCCAGACCAGAACACGGCCCAGACTCTGAGTGCCTTCCGAAGAATTGGGTGGTTCAGCTTGATGATATAGATTTTTCCTCAGTGTGTAACAGTTCAAGTATTTTGTTTCCAGAAACTGTTAACAGTGAATTCCCTGTGGACCAGCACTTGCCAGAAGTTACAAAGAAATACTTGGAGGGATGACTTAAGGTCAGTTGATTTACATAAACTTCTAGATTTTCTGAATTGTATTCCTGAAAAGCCATATCATCAAAAGTGTGAGCAACCAGATTATGTCGTCTTCGCTCGCTTATGAAAATTTGACCATGCGCAGTGAATTTACTGTACTATCTAGGAATCCAAGGAGGCTATATGCAAAGAATACATTAGAGTTTTTCACTCATTAAACATCTGTAAGCCAGCCCTGCACCTTAGATCTAGTAGAGTCAAAGCAGCCCTGGTGACTGTCCTCAGTGATTGCATTGTGGGCTGAAGGGAGTGGGTTGCTTAAGAGTCCATATTGCTCTTTCAGAGGACCTGAATTCAATTCACAGTACCCATGTTTGGGGAGATCACCATGGCAGCTCAGGAGGGATGTAACAACTTTAGCCTTCAAGGGTATCGGCACTCACTTGAACATACATATTCACACACACACACACACACACACACACACACACACAATACACTCACACTCACATACACACACACATAATTTAAAGTAACAAAAATAAAACCTCAAAAATTCATAATCATTTAGTTCAAGGCATGACAGTAATCATACACAAACTACAACCCCAATAAATTCCACACAGTAGAAAAACATGATGCAGTATAGATAGATGATAATGGGATTGACCTTGACAGGAAATTGTCCTGCAAAACAATGGTCATGTGTTTTGGGGGGATCCATATCTGATGTATACGTCATGGAATCGAGTCAATTTAAAATGTCCAGATGTAGGGGCATAGACTTGTCATCAATACTGGAGAGGTTAAGGCAGGAAGGTTGCCATCACTTTAAGGCACCTGACCTGGAGTTAGAGCTAGGAGGACCAATTTCAACATTACTTCCAGCTACACAGTGAGTTTGTACAACCCCAAATACCCCCACAATAACCAAGAAGCGGGCTTGGTGGTGAAGAGTAGCTGGTTGGAGTCCCAGTGTCCAAGTGGTAGCTCACAACCACCCAGGACTCTAGCTCCTGAGGGTCCAACGTCCTCTTTTGGCCCCCATAGATAGCAGGCATGCACATGGCACACAGACATACGTAGAACAACATGCCCATCACACAAAGAAAAAGTTTAAAAACAGTAACAATAATTGAGAGTACTTCTACTACTTTTGCCTCCTTTCACTTCATTTAACAGGATGAGTTCTCACCTAGCACAATGTAACATTTTCTAAAACCTCTGGAACGGAGTGCTGCCTGTCCCTGTTGTTGATGGTGTCTACTCTTCGCTACGTTGTATTTTCTTTAGGCTATAATTGTTACACTTTACATATAACTAAAGGGTTGATCTTCTTTGAATGTCTTTGTGAATTAATAAGTGAAAATGTATAATTAAAAAATAGTTTCCACTGTCACCTTCTACTTCCATTTCTCCCCCCCCCCCCCTTTTTTTTTTGGCTGTAAACCTACTTGAACCTCAATTAAAAGCTGCGAACTCTTTTTGATTTTTGAGACGATTTCAAAGGGGCTTTAACGGGTGACTTCCTAGAAAACCCCGGGGCAGTAAACAGTTTTTGAACCGTCAAGACAGAAGATCTTAGATACCCTTTCGGGAATGAGAGTAAAACTTCACACAGTCTACCTTTTGCTCTCCATCTTCCCCGGGACCAGAAGGAACAGAATTTAGAATTAAAGGACACATCCTCTCAGTCAGTCAGCATTCCGCCTTCAAGTAAAATGCACACAAGCATGATCAAAGCCAACTGCTGATTTATAGCTTGCCCAGGCTGTCCTAGGCAGGGAGGGGCAGAGGAAGCCAGGCCAAGGAGGCTTGTGGAGGAGGTGGGACCCTTTCAGAAGATGGAGAGTGTGGAGAGAAAGTGATATCCACATCAGCACCATCTTACATCATTAACCTGACCGAAGCCGGGGCAGAAGGTACCACTCACTGTTCATTCTTCTCAGGGCAGAGGAAGGTACTGTGAGACAAGCTGCTCAGGTCCCAAAGGTCAAACACATGGTTGGAGAGCTGCCTTCTGCACACTCAGGGGACGTAAGAGATTTACAGTGTGTCTGTATGCTATCTACCCCTACTGAGGAAATATTTTATTTACCTAATAACCTTGAAGAGTTTTTTTTCCCTTCACTACTCCATTTTAATTTTTATACCTCAATCTAAAAAAAAAGAAAAAGAAAAACAAGCAAATGAACAGACAAAAGGTCTCTGATATCCTTATACAGTGACCTTTTGTTGGCTTTATGAGACATGATGATTAAAAAAAAAAGAAATCTTTTCCTTTACATCACAAAAATCCTTTCGAAACATTTGCCCTGTTTTGTAGGTACTGTGTTTTAAAACTCAATCCTCAGATCAGAAGGGGACGAGGGCTATGTGTGAATTTTTCCAGTCTTCCTTGACATTAAAGATATTCCTATAAAAGTCCAAGGCTCTCTGGAAATGACCAGAGAAGTTTGAACAGCTGCCAGCTACCTAATTCCTCACATTCTCCCAGTAGCTTGTTAAAATTACATTTTAGCCACTGAGGTGAGCATTAAGAGTGTGTTCCCTTTCATCTAAAGAACAGGAGGGTTTCTCCATCAATGCATGCTTCTGACACAGGTAGAATTTGGCATTTTAGGAACTGCATGGAGATATTTAATTCAAGCAGATTGTTCCTATTCCAATCAAAGTTCATTGTGTTGCAAAAAATAAAAAAAAGGCCTTTCCTACCTTTATGCACTGAGCACACAGTTAAGACTAAATGGATCTCAAAAACAGTAGAAAAACGATTCTACACCAAGTTATAGACATATTTCATTTAGAACACAGCAACGTCTTCCTTGGTGCAAAGTTCATAGAAGGTTTTCAAACAATGTTAAGAAGCCGGTCTACCTCTTTCCAGGATTGCTTGTCAACAGCTGCCTTCAGGTCAGCTACCACACCAGTGAGTTCATCAGAGGGCAAGATCCAGCCCTTTATGACACAGCAAAACTCGTCTACTTTCTCTTGGGCTATGTGCCATTCCTTGTTCAGGGGTCACTTTCCCTTACAAATGCAGTTAGAGTGTATAATTTCAATGATTATAAGAGAAATGTCGAGGTGGTTTTCAGAGATTAAAACTGGTCTTCCATTCCCAAACCAAAACACAATAAATCAATCCAGACCCCCACGTCTGAGTTGATGATGATTTGAGGTCCAGGCAAGGACCATAGACGGCCTCTACAGATTAAGACTTGGTGGTCATCTTGGGAGCAGCATCAGGAAAATGGCCTTGATGTACACGTTCCTTCCATTTTTGAGCTTGCACGCTGACCATGAGTCTCACTAAGAGTCTTTCCGACCCTTCCGAATTTTCTCAGGAGGAACGACCATCATCCATTTCAGAGAGTCAACCTGATAGTGAGCCACGCTGTTTGCCCATGCCTCAGTCTTCGTGGACGTGCTTCAAGGGCCACGAAGATGAATCGGCGCCATCAGAGCAGGGATGTGGAGGCAAGGTCTCTGCTCAAGTTAGGAAAGCCATGGGACAGCTAAGAAGAAGCAGAGCTGCACCTTCGGGAACTGTCAAACACATGGAATAATACGAAATGGTAAGAGGAGAACTGAGAACAACTCACCATTGAGCTTCCTCAAGCTTTTCTCCACAGTGTGATATGATCTAGTCCTCCCAAGAAAATGGAATCCATCCTAGACAGACAGATGATAGCTCATTTGGGAAGAGAGAGTCACAACCAGTTAACAGAGAAAATAAACACAAACAGGTATGGGGATCAAAGAAGAGAGAGAGTGGCAGTGAGCAATCGAATTTAGAAAGCATCCTGGAAGACATGGTGGCTGTCAGAGGATGCAGGGGCTCCCACCCTCCTTGCTGTGGGGGTGCCCCCCCCCCAAGAAAAGTAGCAGAATCTCAAGAAAAATAAATTCAAGTCCAGGGTAACCTGTTCAAGAACCTCCTTTTCTTGTATGTGTCAAACTCCCTCACTTTAAACTTTCCTGCCCCCCTTTCGTTTAAGTATATACTTGAGCTTCGATATTTTTAAACCTTCAGCCTCTCTGGAGTGGGATTTCCAAGGAGAGGTTCCAACGGCTCTGCCTTGGCAGTCATCCTTTGTAAGTCTCCATTCTCCTGTCAGGTGCTGTGAGACTCCAAACAGCAGATGATGATCAGGAGGCAGAGGGAGGTCACCCAGAGAACAGCTGCCAGTTCATTGCGAGCAGTTATTAATGCTTGTCTTAATGTTCACTTGGAATGACCTCCAAAAACCTCAAAGCTCAATATGCACTAGCGAAATTAGGATAAATAGTGTACACCTTGGAAGTGCATGGTTGTCATGTAGAGGTCAGCATGTGTGCTGGTCTATATAGGTCTTTATGTGAGTCCGTGTCTGTGTATGTATCTGTGTGTGTCTGTATGGGAGTCTATCTCTGTGTGTAAGCCTGAGTGTATGTGTCCGTGTGTGTGAATCTGTGTAAGCCTGTGTGTATGTATGATTGTGTGTGAGTATATGTATATGTATGTGTATGTATATGTGTATATTATATATATATGTATATGCCTATGTGCATGTGTATGTGTATGTGCATGTGTATAGGATGATATATATGTATATGTATATGTATATGTATATGTATATGTATATGTATATGTATATGTATATGTATATGTATATGTATATGTATATGTATATGCATATGCATATGTATATGATGTATATGGTGATATATATGATGATGTATATGATGATTTATATGTATATGTGCATATATGCACGTTGTGTAAGTTTCCATGCATGTGTCTCTGTATGTGTGTCTGTTTGTATGACTGTGTATGAGTCTGTGTATGTGTCTGTGTGTCTATATCTGATGTTATCTATCTGTCTCTGTGTGTCTGTCTCTGTGTGTGTCTTTGTGCGTGTGTATACTCAGGATCATACAGTGCAAACAGCAGGGAGAATGGACACTGGTAACATAGTCCTTCTTCATTCTTTAATGAGTCAGGAAGTGTCTGTTAAATCCAAAATGGGAGAAGGCAGAATCCATTGCATCTGGGGACTACAGAACTTACCAAGGCTGTTTGGCAACAAATGGTGACTGTATCTAAGGGATGGATTTGAGGTTGCATTCAATTGTTTTAAAAAAAAATACAGAAAGAACGTACAATGCTAAGTGGTTAAGAAGAACATTTGCTTCTCTTTCAAAGGACCTGAGTTTGATTCCAAGCACCCGAGTTAGGCAACCCACAACTGCCTATACCTCCAGCTCCAGGGAGTCCAGAGGGCCTAATGCCCATTTCTGGACCCCAAGGGTACCTAGACTGGTAGAGAGAGAGAGAGAGAGAGAGAGAGAGAGAGAGAGAGAGAGAAACAGATACACAATACAGCAGGTGACACAAGGGGACACATTTTCCAGCAGGAAGGCTCTTCCTGAAGACAGCAAACAGAGGATGAAGCAATGCTGCTGACTCCAGTAGAGAAGACTATGCTATCCTGTGGTGTGGTGTGTGCTAACCCATGACTATGGCTTGTGGAGAGTACAACTCTATTTCCTGCTTCCATTGCTAAGCCCTCTGCTTTCACGTGGCTCCTCATAGGTAGCAGCTTTCAAGGGTGTAACAATATGGCCCATGTAACTTTCGGTGGAGCCATTTTATCTTCTTCAAAGGTTCTGCATGCTCTTTACATGTTTTGGCAATTAGTCCTCTGTCAGACGTGTGCTTGGTGAAGATCACTTCCCATTCTGTGGGCTGCCATTTTGTCACTTGACATGTGTTCTTTGCCCTACAGAAGTGTTTCTGTTTCATGAGTTTCCATATACTAATTTTTGATCTTAGTGCCTGCATTCTTGGTGTTCTGTCCAAGAAGTTGTCTCCTGTGCCAATGCATTCAAGGCTGTTCCCGCTCTGTCGTCTATCAGGTCAGTGTATCTGGTCTTTTGTTGAGGGCCTTTGATCCACTTGGACTTGAGTTTTGTGCAGGGAAATAAATAATGATCTATTTACATGCAGACATCCAGTTGGACCAGCACCATTTGTTGAAGACGCTTTCTTTTTTCCATTGTATAGTTTTGGCTTTTCTTAAAATCAAAACTTGGGTGTCCATAGGTGTGTGCATTTACATCTGGGTCTTCAATTTAATCCCCTGGATCACCCTATCCAGTTGAATCCTATGGAAGAGAGGGAGGAAGAATTGTAGGAGTCAGAGGGGTCAAGGACACCACAAGAAAACCCACAGAGTCAACTAACCTAGACTCATAGGGACTCGCAGAGACTGAACCAACTAGGAAGCCAGCATGAGACTGACCTAGGCCCTCTGCAGGCATAAATGTTATAGTTGTCTAACTTGGTCTTATTGTGGGACTCCTAACAGTAGGAGCAGGGGCCATCTCTGACTCTCCTACTTTTAGGACCCTTCTCCTCCCACTGGGTAGCCTAGTCCAGCCTTCATATAAGGGCAGGTGTTTAGTCTTATTGCAACTTCGATATGCTATGTTTGTTTGATATCCACAGGAGACCTGCTATTCATGAGAGGAAAAGTAGATGGGAGTGTATGGAGGGGCTGGGAGGAGAGTAGGGAGGGGAAACTGCAGTTAGGACATACTATGTGAGAGAAGGATAAATAACAATTTTTTTTAAAGTTCTGTGTGCTGGCTGGAGAACAGGCAAGTCAGTGGTAAAGGACGTTGGAATCGAGGGGGCTTTTGCAAGTTGGAAGGAGAGTTGTGTGAATAAACCAGTTTAATTTAAATTAAAAAGAGAGGAAAGGGGGCTGCTGGGCAGAGTCTGGGCTCTGCAAAAGTCCCATAATCAGAGAACTAAGTCTGATCAGAAAGTATGGCCGGGTTAACTTAACAAAGGGCCGGCCGGTGTGGATTGAATAGTTCTTCTCAGCTCCCATTCTGAGGCATTTTTGTTAAGTATGTTTTCAAAGAGAACACGCAGACACAAAAATAAGATGCCAATTGCTCCCAAGGGTGCTTGCATGTCTCAGAGAAGTGTAGGAGGTTTTATTCTTCTGCTTTTACACTTGCATCTTGTCCTTAAAAGCCATCCTATGTTTTACGGCTCTCCAAGGGTGAGAAGTTGAAGCTGCTTCCTCTTAACTGAGCCATCTGACTTGATTGAGTATTTGGGGCTGGTGGGGAGGCTCTTTTGTTACTTCAGCATCAGCTGAAAGCTCAACATCAAACGGAACTGTGGGGCTCTGTCTCTATGCTTTGTGGAAATCAATGCACAGACCTGGGCTACAGATACAGTTTCTAATGGGCTATAAAAAAAATGGGTAACACAATATCTTCCAACATGGAGAGTGTCTATTTAGGAAAAGTGACACTTTCTATTCTTCCGAAATGTCCAAAGTCCCTGTGTATTGGTGGAAGTTGGCCGTTGCCAGCTGTCTTTGCTTTTGATACTGTATCATGGTTTGGTTCCTGTTTACCTAATTATGGGAAAAGAAGGTTATTGTGAAGCCCGTACAGATGTTTACATAACTTGGGTCCTGATTCTGGAATGCAACTTCCAGCTCACGTCTAAAAGAAAGAAATGGGATACGCAGTGGCCACACAGCACCACCATTGCAATGTCTGTCCATGACCACTTAAGCTTGGGTTAAATGACAAATGTCATTTCCCTCTTCCTGGCTCACTTCAAACACGATCAAACTATTTATTCTTCTGTCAGCTCACTATATGTCTTCGTCTCTCGCCTGGATTGCCATTCATTTTTCTCTCTCCTCTAACAAATCAGAACCTGTCTGTTTAAAATGCAGACCATGTTGCTTCCCATCACGTCTATTACTTTCTCTGAATCTCCACTTTGCCACCACTCATCCATTGATAGCAACTGAGGAATATCAGAATTAGACATTAATGTCTCAAGTTATAGTACTGGGATTATGTTTTCTTTGGGAGAGTCTTAGACTTGTTTTTTATTTTTCTTTCTTTTTTTCAGATTTTGGCTATTTCATGTATTTACATTTCAAATGTTATCTCCTTCCCCCTTCCCATCTCCCTCCCTCTCCCCCTCCTTCTATGAAGATACTCCCACTCCCACTCATCTACTCCCACCTCAACACCCTGACATTTCCCTACACTGGGGCATCAAGCTTTCACAGGACTAAGGGCTTCTCCTCCTACTGATGCTGGACAATGCCATCCTCTGCTACATAGGCTGGAGTCATGGGTTTGTCCATGTATTCTCTGCTTGGTGGTTTAGTCCCTGGGAACTCTGGGAGGTCTGGTTAGTTGATATTCCTGGAAATTAGTGGCACAGGGACCAACGAACAGCTTGCCACTCTGCCTGTGTGTTGGACAAATGGTTGGATGAGTAGTGACTGAACCATTTCTCTGGGGCAGCGCTGTTCAATCTATCTTGCTCCAGAACGAAACCATGGCCATGTAGGATTCATATACAGCAGACAAGAATAATAAATTCAGGGAAAACCAAGCTGTGCTAGCAGGCTCCTAAGATACCTTTTAACTCTGACTTTCATTGGTACAAATGTGAGCAATCCCATGCTCCTTTGCCCATGTAGGATATAGGGAAAATGGGGGTGGGGGAGGCTGCCACACCCTCAGGTCACATCTCTCCCTTTCCTACATTCTGCAGTTGCATTCTAGATATCATGAATCAAGAAAGATAACTACACTGCAAACATATCTCGTGCAACCCGGCACGGGGCACCTTCCTCTCTATCTCATACAGCAGGCGTTATTGTGGTGCACTCTTCCTGCTTCTCTCATCCGGTCTGCCCTGTGCACTGAATGACTGTAGTCAGTTTTTAGATGGCTGTGGGAGAGTCAATCCGATGCGGACCTTGGTTGCATCTATAAACCACATTCTTCCGGGTCATCTGCAGTTTCCAAGACAACGTGTTTCAGTGGTGTCTCCTTAGGAAGGAGATTGTGACATCTTACAGGAGAAGGCTGTTACTACCAAAATGGCAGCTCTGCGGAGAAAGGGAATATGGTGGAGGTAAATGCTGTTAAGTTCTACTCTGAGATAAGAACAGGTCTGCCCGCATACTTACGAGCTCAATCAGTGTCTCACTGTAGTGGGACTATACCAGACCCCTCCTTCAAATCCCCTGCCAAAGCAATAGAGATAAGGATGGCCATTGAAACACATTTAGCCAGAAGCGTCTCTCCACGAGATGAGGCCACACTCTCTCAAAGCTCCATTAAGCAGACGGCCTAGAGAAACAACTGTTCTGATTGTGTGTGGAGTCTCTTCATGGGGAGACGATCCCCACATTCAAACATTGACTCACTTAACAAGTGGTCTATCCATGTGACTCTCTGTACAAGGGGATGCAGTTTCCTGAGGCTCATCTCCAAGCCTTGGATGCAGATGTATGTGAATATAAATGAATATAAAGACGACGTACTGGGAGCATTCAGAACAGACCCTGGTGTAAGAGCAGCCTGACAATTCATACTGTGCTGGGGCCACATCGGTGATGGTAAGAATAAACACGGGTGCCTAGTCCTAAGCCCTTTCCCTATGGTTGCTCAAGGGAGTAGAGGCACAGAAGCAGCAGCAGGACATTCTCACTATGTAAATGGTGTCAGTGCTAGAAACCACTCGAGTGTAGAGTTTCCCGCTTTCAAAAGACCGCAATATTGGTAAGCTCTCAGAACAATGTAGGAGTATTTACAAAACAATCACCATAAAGACAAACTCATCGCATGATACAGGGCTGGAGGGAAAGTGTTTTCTTGGAAATCGTGTGCATTAGCTCAAAGCATCCTCAAGGTCCATCTGACTCTTGCCTTACAAATGGGACTGCTCTGCATCCAGCTCTTTTATCGTCGAGATGTTCCCCGAGTTTAAAAGAAGAGAAGTAAAGCTCTTAGCAGCACATTGTAGCTGCTTGGGTACAAAGCTGAAAAGGCCTACTGAATTCTCACCCCAAAAGATGGTGGAAGCTGGATAAGCTCCTAAGTGAAGAGGCTCCTTTGTGGCTAGGAGGGACAAAGTCTCAAAGCAGGTCTTGCTCAAAATGCAAAGACTAAAACTTTTACCTTAATTGCATTAAAGCACTGGAAATTTCATCAACCCCCTTCCGTGCCAGCTTTTCTGCAGGTACAATGAAAGAAGTGTACTCCCCACCTGGAGGAGTAATCCCAAGGAGTTCTAGTCCCGCTACCACCACCACGAGGGGCTGCTCTCTGGGGCTCCTAACTCCAGATGGTGTGAGGATTAACCAATCGATTTGAAACACCTTGTAAAAAATGTGCCAGGCTCGCTAATGCTTTCCCATATCAGTTCTTCTTCAATCTACATGTTTACTTGTGATGGGTTTTAAGCTGCATGTCCAACGGTGGCAAGCCTGACCCAGAACTCCAAACTTCATCCAGCTTGTTCATCTTGCATCATTTTATGGCTTCAAAAGCAGGAGAAACCAGGCTCCAAATTCTACTTAAGCAAGGAACTCCCTGGGGTAAGACTGCTGGGATGTTCTGTTGAAGATCAATTTAGCATTCTGCACTCCTGTTTAGCCTTATTCATAGATATGTTACCAAAATTTCAAAGCCACACGATGCGATATAAAATCCCATTGAAAATTAAATGGTGTTGTTTCACTAATCTTCATGCCCAGAAGAGCTGAAGGGAGGGTGCTCCTGCGCTCTCTCTCTCTCTCCCTGCCTCCCTTCTTCCCTCCCCCCCTCTCATACATACACACACACATACATACATGTGCACACACACATACCTACACACATGCACACATGCACACACACACATACACATGCACATACATACACAGGCTCACACATGCACATGCTCACACATACACACACATGCACATGTGCACACACATGCACACCCACATGCTCACATGCACACACATGCACATACATGCACATGCTCACACATGCACACACACATACACATGCACATACATGCACATGCTCACACATACACACACATGCACACACATGCACACACACTTTTATGTTTTAGAAAAAAAGTTACATGCTATCATGTTTGCTCTCATGCTCTAATGGTACCCTCAGTTCTAGCTCAGAGAAGGCTGAGCTCACTAGAGTGGCTACATCCACTAATTACTTGCTCTGAGAAATCAAGCACCTACTGTGAGGATTCTCATCCCCACACCCTACAAAATGAGCACCTCCCACTAAAGATCCCCTCACACCTTACAGCAGAAGGCCTCGTGCAAAAGATGGGACGTTGCCCACAGAGTCGGTGAAAAAGCAAGGGAAGCAGGGAGCCAAGATGAAAAGTGTGGGGCAAACCCTTGCTTTCTGCCCACTGTACCCATTCCCAGTCACCACGTGACATGCTTTAGTCAGGTTTGCATTTCTGTTTATTCTAGCTTCTAGTACGAGTAGGATAAACTAGTCATGTCCAGTGCTAGGAGCTGAAGAGATGGCTCTGTGGCTAATAGCATTAGCTGCTCTTTCAGATAACCTGGGTTTAGTTCCAGGCACCCACAGGACAGCTCATCTCCAGCTCCAGGAGATCTGATGCTCTCTTCTGGCCTCCATGGGAACTGTATAGATCTGGTGCACAGACACACATGCAGGCAAGCATTCAGACACACACACACACACACACACACACACACACACACACACAACTTTTTAAAAACTTACCAATATTAACAAATGGATGATAACTTGTTTTTTTTAAATACCTGTTATGATGCTTAAGAGATAGCTCAGCAGTTAGGACCAAATACCACTCTTGGAGGACCCAAGTTCAGTTCCAGCAGTTATGTGGACAGCTCACAACTGCCTGTGACTCCAGCTCAGGAGGATCCAACATGTACCTCTAGAGCTAACAGAGCAGTGGTAACTTGTAACCTGGGCTGTTGTACATGGCAGATGACTAGAGACAGATTGCCTGTCCCTCAGTAGAGCATAGACAAGGAGGTATTGGTTGGTATTTGTCATTTAAATATAATTCCTTCCAGACTCATTTCTTTTAGCCTTTATCAAAAACATCATTCGGTGAGTAGTGATCCTGCTTGCTTTTCTGGATACAAAATCGTGACGTTATTTTATATAGAGAACTGTGTGGGTGCAACTGGTCAAAATGCAGATGCCAGATCAATATGACCACCTCAACAAGACCCACAACAGCAACAGACGCGTTAATGTGGAAGGGGAAAATATCCCTGACAGAGAACTACAGGCAACTAAGGACTCCTGAGAAAGAGCCAGCCCTATGTGATGGTACAAAGCAAAAGTCACAGACTGCTGAGGAGGAATTCTGCCTCAGAGATTTAGAGCCTCAGAGTGGTAGGGGCAAGGTGTGGTGGCCTACAGTGTAGACCCAGGCTGTGATCAAAATCATGGGCGTGGAAGACAGCTCTCTGCCTGTTTGGACGCCTTGTCTTTTAGCTTGGACACCTTGTCTCATGACTCTGCTCTGCCTGGGTCAGAACCATCCTTTGAAGGGCTTTCAAAGTCAAACAAGATGAGAAGCATCCTTTTAGGAGGCTGCGGTCTAGAGTCCTTGAGTGAGAGTGAAGTGTCGGCTCTTTCGAGAGTTCTGGGCAGAGAGCAAGCCTGGTGAGACACAGCCTTTGTGCTCCCTGTAAAGGCAGGAGCACACCCCCTGTTAAAGCTCAGGACACAAAGAGATCACAAAAGGCAGGGAAAGCAAAGAAGTGATAGAGCCCAGGATACTCAATTCATAACTAGTTATGATGTACGAAACAGGAAGAAGCTGGCCCAGAGCGAGAATTAATTGATTTTGCTAGTTACTTAAATGTAACCACAACAGGAAGCCTGCCTGCCAACTGTCTTGCAGAAAACAGACTGATGTTCGATGTAAAATGCTGTGCCCAGAGGCTGGCAAGTAAAGTTCTTACTTGCTGTGCAAGTAGCAGACTTGAGTGTCAGAGCCCACGTAATGGAGCCAGCGGTGGTGACACGAACCCGTAATCCCAGGGCTGAGGACATAGTGATGAATGGATCCTGGAGCCCACTGTCAGCCAGCCTCCATTATTTGTCCTGACCAATGGCAGACCCCATCTCAGAGAAAACAAGGCTCATGATGCCTGAGGAACCACACCCTGCATCGCCCTCTTGCCTACGCTGGTGCATGTATGTGTGCGCTCAGCTGGACACATATAAACACCTCATACATGCATAGACATGATTGTATGTAAATTGGGTATTGGAAAAAAGTTCACACCAAATTTCCAGCAGAGGGGAGGCTGAAGCTAGAGGATTTCCATGAGTTGAAGACCAAGCTGCAGTGCCTGTGAAACCTTGTCTCAATATAACTAAGTTTTAAGAGTTAAAATTCAAACTTAGACACTGGGCTTTAATGTTACTGTTGCAATCCACCACCACTTGGATTTTCCCTGTCACATACATTTAGAAAGGAAAAATAAGTGTGGAATGACTGGAGTTCCAGTCTGGGAGTAAAGTTCCCTCTCCCACACTGTGTTGGCTGCTGAGTTTTGCGAATGCTCTCTGCCCTGGGCATTCTGCCTCTGAAATAGCTAGGTACCAAGTACCAGTTGGAATAGCTGGTATATTATTACCATTCCTAGGTCCCCAGACCATGAGGGCTGCTGTGTCTTGACTGTCCTAGGTATGAGAAGATATCCACCCCTGCCTCTGAGCCATATTAATAGTGTTTGTCGAGGTTACTAATTTGGCAATTAATCTGAAATTGTAAGTGACATTTCCCTACAGCTGCACACACAGAGACCCATTTCTTACAAGTGTACAGTAAAGAGATGGTGAACATATTTCCAATAAAAATTAGCATAGCAATTAAAAGGTTGTTTTCCTAATTAGTCTCTCAAATAGCTACTTAGAACTAATTAGCAGTCTACCTCACCTATTACACCACATTAGCCTTACTGTTGAACTGACCACCTGTTTGATTGATTGTGGATGTTGTTTCTGTGTGACCACATTGTCTGAACTTCAGTTAGGAATGTAGAATCACAGCATCCTCAACAGAGGCCGGAGCTACCTTCCTTAATTGACCCTGACAGCTTCTTGGAGGATTTGGGTTTTGGTTAAAAAGATGAAGGATGCCTCGGGTCGCCAAGTGTTTCTGGAGTTCTGAAGTAGGTTTTTCTAAGGTGAATGAAGATTATGCACACAAGAAAATCCATAAGCATCCTTATCACAGGAAGTATCCATACTACACTTCATAAATGTCGACTTCTGGAGTTAATCTGTATCTTGCCTTACTTCACCTCTGTCAGTGTTCAGCACTCACGGAAACTCCATCCATGCCCGGTTCCATGGACCTAGATGGATATGATTTTCACTTGAATCTCATTGTTGGAGTGGGAGATGTCATCGGAGTTCTGGTTTTTATCGGGTGATTAAATAACTGAGGCGAGCATGCTGAGCAGCACCCCAAGTATGTCTCTGTCTCATAGAGTCTAGGCTATCATCCAGGCCAATTACAGAAGCAAATAGCTGTGGCCCCCAGTGGCTACCTACTCCTCACAGGGCCAACATTGCTCATCTGCAAGAAGGAGGAAGGTGTCACCGAGAGCTTAGTATGCGATGACGTTTGGAGCTGTGCTACAGTGGCTCTGAGGGTGGGAACAGGCATTGTATTGGAGCTGAGGACATGGGCCAGTGGTTCAGTGTTTCTCTGTCATGTGCTGGTCAAGGAGTCAACCATAAATAGGATGGCTATGTGCACTTCATCTGCCCTTTGTCACCTGGCTTGGTGGTGGCTGTCAAGCCTGTTGCTGTGCTCACCTTCTAGTCAAGCACACACCTTTCTCCTCACAGTTACGTTTATCCAAGTCATGAGGCATGGAGGGAAATCTGTATGGCGCACAGTGGGGCTGACACTCACCAGGTACAACTGGAGCTGCTGACAGGATTGCGATTCTATTTTCATGGGAAGGTCAGCCAACCCTTTATCACCTTGAAAGACCACGAAGTCCAGGTGGGAGACAACATTTAAAAATGTTCTTAGATGTTTGGATCCTGAATGTACTCTTTGATTATTATTTTTCCATGGGAGTAAATGTTTTAGAGTATGTGGAATTTTTTAATTATTTTATTTTATGTGTCTGAGAGTTTTCTCACATCTATGTCTGTGCACCATATGGGCAGTAGAGGAAGTGTCAGATCCACTGAAACTGGAGTTACAGATGGTTGTGATCTGCCCTGCATGGGTGCTGGGAATCAGACCCAGAAACCCTGGAAGAGCAGCCAAAGATCTTAACCACTAAGCCACCTCTCCAACCCCAGGGGTAAATGCTTTTAATTTGAACAGAAAGAGACATGATAAAATTTTGAATCCTCTAAAGATTATGGAAAATCTTGTAAGGCTATAGGACACGAAGTTCTCCGGTGGGGTAATACAATTACGGAAAAATACAGGATGGTGTACTATCTTTGGTCTTGCCTGAAACATTATAAACATGAGCCTGCAAAATGTTATTTATATGAGCTTGGTAATCAGCCCTGATTCTTGAGCAAATATCTGTACAGGAGACAATAAACGCGGTTCAGTTACACGCAAAGATTTCTATGTTTCCTGGCAGTAATGTCTGGCCTGGTTTGGTCCCATAGTTCACTATTAACCTTTTTTCCCCCCTAAACTTCTGTCCCCTCTCATGAGCTTTGTTTGACATTTGAATAATTTAGGTATCACGGCAGAAACATGGCGGAAGCCTCGAAGCTGTGCATCACCTTGGCATCGAAGTCCATCTGTACAGAAATGTGTGTGCTAAAGAAGCCCCTCCCCTCTCTGTCTCTGGCATACATAGACTAACCAGGCTGTCATCAAAGCCAATTACACAATGGCGGAACACACTCATCCACCCAACCCCCACGCCTTGCCCACGTGCAGGGGGAGCAGGAAGGGGACCCCGGTGATCTGTGCATCATATTAAAATTGGGCTCTGCATTTAGTGGCTGTGCCCGTGGGGACCCCTTTGTTGATGCCACAGGCATGAAAGCCCAGGAGATTAAGAAGCAATGACCCACCTCTACAAGTAGGACCATTATTACACACAATCCAGACAGGGGGCACCCACGGGAAACCAGAAAACAAAGCATAACTAATGAATGATTAGTTGATTAATTCGTGGATTTCAAAAAAAATTGCTTATGTAGGACAATTAACTAAAACGTTAATATAAAGGGAGAGGAGATGGCTGGCAAAAGCATGGATGTCCGCCTGTCCCCTGTAGAACCTTCTGATTAGAATCGCCGGCTGAGCAGGGAGAAGAGGAAAGAGGGAAAACAAAGGGGAGGGGCTACGGCTGCCCAGGCTTTCGAGCAAATGGTCCACTCTGACATGGGAAATGCCTCCATCCCGCACCATCTTAGAACCCTCTGGTTCCCCTGTGCTTCAGCGTCTCTCCTCCTAGCACCCCACTGTCTGCCCGCTCCTCCTAGCACCGGCTGCCTACTGCAGAGCACAGGGACAGGGAAGTCACGTCCATGGATATCCCTGCTCACCCGTGCCATTCATCTCTCCAGCACAGATAATGGGAAGCAGGTGTCACAGCCAGGTACATTAGGCACTGGGCAGGAGGTCAAGGCCCCTGGGCAGCCACCAGAGCAGCAGCTCAACAGATACTAGCTCTCTTGGCAGGCCATCCTCCTCCCTGAGAGATGCGAATGGTGAGGTACATGACTTAATACACAATTAAAGATCCTGGGGCAGGAGGGGTTCCACACTCCAAACATGCTAAATATGAGTCCAGATGTTTGAGAAAGATGGCCTGTCATTTTAATTAGTAGCCTCGTTTAAGGGTTCTGCACATCTCTGGTATCCCCCCACTTAAAATTCTTTCACTGGAAGAGTGACAGTTGGCAGTGACATGCTTGATGACCATAGGAAGAGGGGATTGAGAAAAGACCCAACCTTGTCCAAATCCACTCAATGGTACTGAGTGGAACTGTTAGGAGGTGCTGTCTGTCTATCTGTCTGCTTGCTTGCTTTGCTTTTCTGAGAGCAGCAAGGCCTTGCCATCGTCCTCCACCCCTAACTGAGTGTAAGTACTAAACTCACATTGGTGTAACTCAGCCCCTGTGCCCCGGCCCTGGGGTGCTGATCTCTGTTGGATGCATTCAGAGCAAGGACCAAGAACCAAAGGTTGCTACCACCTATAGCTCCTAGCAGGATCATCAACGATGAGGGAAAGAAAGGACTTCCAGGGACATAGGGTGTAACTAGGGAGACGGGCATGTGTGGAGGTGCTATGAGCCCTGGGCTGGCTGCCTTGAGGAAGTCAGCCGGCCTCCAGAGGCTCATGCTTACTTCCCTGGCCTTCCAGCTTATCAACCACAGACTGTACTTGCCAGGAGTCAATTTAATGACGTCTCTGCATACTGTAATTCATTCTACTGAAAGTGGGTCATTTACGATCAGCAATTTATTCTCTTTGTAGTGTATTCTTTCAATTGTCTTCTTTCCTTTGCCTTTCCTATTTAAAATTTCAAAGCTACCAGGTCAATATTAAGACTTTAATATAGTTTCCCCAATTTAAAGCAAAATTTCCTTCATTTTTACATACATATGTAAAAATACAGACATGCATGTGTGCATATGCCATTCATACAGGGTTTTCAAGTAGGTCTGTAAAACCCAAGCCAGTTAAGAAATTGATAGATATTTTAGAACTTGGTTAATCAGTTTTGTCTTTCTCTGAATCAAATGTCCGTTTTCTGAGTAAAGAAAAATGTATTTCAATTATAAAGCTTTAATAATGAGCAAGTTTAATCCCTATAAATACTCTGACCCAATCTTCATCCTTACTCATGCTGTTGCAACTTTGAATTCAGGAATATTTATGCTTTCTGTAATTACTTAAAATGAATTTCTAAGAGTTTGTAAATAAGAAGCCAAGTCACACTACTAAAAGGAGCCTTTAAATCATCACAAACGTCCAAGCATGCAATGGGCACTGTTGGTTGTCAGAATAAGGAAGCTGACGTAATAGAATAATCAAAATGCTTGAGGCTGAAGAGATGAGTCATCTGATGAGAGTTTGCTGTGTGAGCATGAAGGCATGAGTTCCAATTCCTGCACTTGCATGGAAGGCCAGGTGTGACCGACCTCATACACGTGCTTGACAACTCAGAGCTGTAAGGGGCAAAGACAGGAGACACACAGGGCCCTTGCTGGTCACCAGCTTTGCTCTGGTTCAGTGTGAGACAATCCCAAAGGAATCATGTAGAGAGTTACATAGTAGGGCATGTATATGCTCCTTGGGTCTCTGCAATGAACACATATGTATCTGTGCACACATACATGGGTATAAAATAGGTATTAGGATGCTGTGGCCATACACACATGCACACACAAGCACAAACATGCACACACATGCACCTGTGCACACATACATAGACATAAAATAAGTATGAGGATTCTGTGACCATGCACACATGCACACACATGCACAAACATGCACAAACATGTACACATATGCACCTGTGCACACATACATAGATATAAAATAGGTAAGAGGATGTTGTGGCCATGCACACATGCACACACACACACACACACACACACACACACATGCTCCTGTGCACACATACATAGACATAACATAGGTAAGAGGATTTTGTGGCCATGCACATCTGACACAGGGATCAGGATTTGATAACATAGAACCTAAGCACACGGCTACAGAGTGATAGAAAAAGTTAAAAACATGTCCCTATATGTTTATACTTGAATGTGTTGAAACGGTTTTAAAAGATCCTAGCATTGACAGTGCTCTCTCTGATCAGTGCAAGTTACTCATGCCATGTTCTTATGATTTCCCAACCTTCTCACAATGAGCCCATATTGTCATCACACAGTCAGCATTGTGCACTGTTCTAAGGAAATGACTCATGAGGCAGAAGTGGCTCAAATGCTGCTCAAGGCTCGGGAGCTGATACTGTAGGCTCACTTCCTTTGCAGATGGGATGTAGTACCAGATGAAGATGAGGATGAGGGGGAGTGAATGGTTTCTGGGCAGCAGGTGACTGTCCTAGGTGAGCCCATCTCATCTGACGGTGACCTCATGTCCCAGTGGTTACTGTGACCCTTCCAGAGTCTCAGAGAACCTGGCACAGTTCCCACTGAATAAAACATTGAAAAGCGCCTATCTCTGCATATTTAAGTGGTGTAGCATAATGCCCAGCCTTAGTACAGTGCTTAGGGTGCTTGAACATGGCTGAAACCTGATTTTAAACTCTAATTCTCCAGTTGGTGGCACCAGTCTTTGACAGGTCCTGGAAATTCACACTGCTGAAAAGCTCTCAGGTGGTCCTGTGCACTGAACTTCTAAGAAGGACACGCCATGCCAAAACTGTTGCTGTAACATGGCAGGCGCTTGCTCAGTATCCCTAAATCGACACAAAAGTCGAAAGGCTTTGAGCAGGGCCCGGAAAGCACCTGAGAGATATGTATATTGTTGCAAATGAATATCTAACAAGACTGAAGGAGGGAAAGCAAGCAAGTTTTCCTCCTAAGCTTATGTCTGTTTTAAAACTATTAGGAAAATTCATTTATGTAGAACACTGCAGTCCTTGGGGAGGCTGGCTGAAGGAAGCCTGTGCTAATATTTGTTTGCACGTGAAGGTGTAATTTTACCCACTGTCTCATAAAACCCGCAAATTATATTTGATTTGCTTCAATAAAGAGTTGATAGCGCCCCTATTTTCTAAGCTAGAGAAATGTTATGCTGAGCCATAGTCAAGGAAATTTGTGAGCTTTTAAATTAAAAGGAATATCCTCAGGCTTGGCCTACTGTTATTTATTCTCTGCCCCTTATAAGTGATTTTTAGAATAATGGAAATACCCAAGAAGCAACCATAGCAGCTTTCCCTCTCTGTGTATTTGCAAAGCGTGTTCTCTCTTCTAAAACTAGCCCCCATGTCTGGGTTTCTCTCTTGAACTCATGTGAGGGCAGCGGTTGACCTCACACTTGGGCCTTACCACCAACTGAGGAGTGCAGGTCTGGAACACACTCCACACAGTTTCAGCCAAAGGGACAAAAGTGTACAGTGTGAAGCTTATCTCTAAACAGATACTGTAATTGCAATCAGTCGGATTTCTACTTGGAAATCAGGCCTGCGCCGTGCTAAAAGCTTCTTTGTAAAGTATCTTCTTCACTTCGGTAAACCTTATCAAGCCTGTCTTCCATGTCAAGCTGAGGTTATAAAATTTTTATTATTTCTAAAACCTTATTAGCAAATTAGTCCAATCTGTGGAATTCACCTTTTTGTAGAAGATGGTTTTGTCTAGGTATCCCCAAAATAAGCGAGGAATTGGGGAGATGCTGATATCCTCAATTATGCTAAAAAAGACAACCATTTATTTTAAGTGTGTGACATTCTGTTATTTTTAGCTCCTGCTAAAATCAAAAGATTCAAACAGCTGAAGAAGCGAGCGCTAGTTTAACTTGGGGAGGATCAAGGGAGCAGGCTTGTGAGGCTTACAGGTGTCTCAGGCCCTAGCAGGAGTTACTCATATGGCCCCCCTGACCTGAACGTCTCAGATGTTCATTAAACACACCTGCCACTTCAGTCAGTGCCTCGAGTGACCGTTACTTTAATGTTCAGCACAGCAGCCTTCAAGTTCTCTTGCATTGGTCAGGGGTGCCATTCTGTTCCCCAAGGAAACCCCCCCTTTTAGTGGTCAGTTGTCAATGCTGCCAGTCCTGTGTTTAGCATAGAGTATTCCTTCAGCCACTCACCGCCATCTGCTTCATCCAAGTAAATCTCTCACTGCTCAGGTTCCTCACGTCAAGCTGTGCAGTATGTGCCTAAGTAAGAACTTGGGTTTAAATTGTTATAAAATAATTTTTTTCTTTTTTTTTTTTTTTTTTTTTTTTTTTTTTTTTTTTTTTTTTTTTTGGAGCTGGGGACCGAACCCAGGGCCTTGCGCATGCTAGGCAAGCACTCTACCACTGAGCTAAATCCCCAACCCCCAAAATAATTTTTTTAAAGAACGTGACTGAACAGTAGTATTGTGATAGACTCCTGGCTCGCCTTGGGACAGACCACACCCGGCCAATGCAGTTCCACATGAGGGAGGTTTATTGTGAGAGAAGGGGACAAAAGCAGGTGGGGGACAGAGACAAGGGGAAAAAGAGAGAGAGAAGGGGCGAAGGTCAGGAAGGGTCTGCCTCTTATTTGGGCTGTGACGTAACCACTCACAGATAAATCAAATGGATGCTGGGAATGTATCACGATTGCCATGGCAACAGATGCAGGGGTCCCTGTCGCCTATGAATGACATCACCATCATTGCTGGGTTCGGAGGCAATCTGCGACCAACAGTAAAGCCAGTTCCTGATACCAACAAGTAGAGGGTGGTTCCCTCCTCTGTTTTTCTAGGTTTCTTGAAACAGTGAGGATTTTGTATGACACTAAGCCCTTCAATTACACTAGAGAGACTAACATATGGAGTTTATGGGGATTTGTGAGTTGGAGGGGGTGATTACATGTGCCCCCTAGAAAGGAACCTTTATTTATCTTTATCTATTTATCTATCTTCGTGTATGCATGGCATATGTACAAGTTTGTAAGGCACACACATGTGCAAGTTTGCATAGGCACACACGTGTGCAAGTTTGCACAGGCACACAGGTGTGGCATAGAGGACAGCTTCTGCTGTTGGTTGTATTTTCCACATTATTTGAAATAAAATCTCTTCTGTGGTTCTCCAAGTTTTTTCTTGTCTTGAGGTCTTCCAGGGACGATCCTGGACGATCCCACCTCATGGTGAGAGCTCTGAGATCACAGACACATACTTCCACACTTGGCTTTACACAGGGTTGCAGGATCTGGTCTCAGATCCTCACCCTTCCGTGAAGCGCTTTACCCACTGAGCCAAGTCGTCTTTGTCTGGTGTTCTTTTATAAGAGATGTAGCCATTATGGCATAGTAGTGTTCTCTTTATCATTGTAACTTCCAGGAGCTAAACAAGCAGGCGGATAAACAGATGAGTGGGATAGCCTTTGGCAGATGTCAGGAAGGCTTTATACTACATGGTGTTTCATTTTAATAGGTCCTGTTTACCTAAAACGTCTTGTCTTACCATCATTTTCATTTCACTTGCATGTGATAAAATCTCACAATCAAACAGTACAGATTTGTAAATAAAAGAGATTTGCTTCTTGCTAGTAACATTGTGCTTACTCAACTGCCGTCTTACATTCACCCATCCCTGCCAAAGAGGTTAAAGGGAAGAGTTCTCAGTTCGACTCTTGCAGTGCAGGAGCAACAGCAAAGCAAGCTCTGGAACAAGGCGGCCTCAGGAACCTTATCTTTCCCCAGCATAGATTAGATTGGCTAATAGATTCTCCATCCCTTAAAGGCTCAGCTCGAAGAGAATGGGTAAGAGTAAGTTCCTACTCTCCCAGGAAGGCAGGTAAACTCCTTTCCTCCTGCAGGGAACCACGCAACCTCAGCGGAGACCCACACACTCCAGGATCCCATCTGCTCCACCCCGGAAGTGACGACACTCACACGCCTTTGTGCAGTTCCAGAGTCACATTTTTTTTAAATGGATCTGCAGTTCTTACATGGCATTCTCCGCAGGACTGCATTGAGGCTCTGTAGGAAAATCATTACATCCTCTGCTCTGTTACTGCTGCACCCTCTTCCCTCAGCCGTGTAGACTCATGAATTCTTCCCGTCAGGGTCCACTCTCCCTCTCCGTGTTCAAGAGCCACATAGATTTGCTAACGTTTCAGAAAGATCTCTTGCTATCCAAATCTTGGTTCCTTTTAGGAAACACAAACACTGAATCCTGTTTTAGGGTTTCGCCATTTGGCAGGGAGCCTGCTTCTAGTTTATATCGCTACACTGTAGGATGTTGGAGTTGCTGAGCGTGTCATTTAACCTGACTGGGTCTCAGCTGCTTCCTTTAATCGACCCAACAAACACTGCCTGCTTGCTCTCTGTCAGCCAAGCACCTTGCCAACTCCAGCAGGAACCTACGAAGTCTGCCCTTGGGGTCTGAGCTGTCTACAGCACCGCCGTGGAGTACTTGAACTATGGCTAGCAGCTACTGGGACTTCGATGTAAAGTTTAATTGAACTGTCATTAATTTAAAATTTAAAACTGAAGTGTCAGGTCTGAAGGGATGGCTCAGCAGTAACAGGCCCTCACTGCTCTTCCAGAGGACACAGGTTTGATTTTCAACACTCGGAGAATGACTCAAAACTGTCAGTCCTAGCTCTGTGCTGGCCCCTGTAGGCACCGCATACATGTACTGCATACATACAAAAGCAAAAACAATACACAAAATAAAGGTTAAAAAAAATAGCTGAAACTTCATTTAGTTATTGGAAAACTTTTGGCATGTCTAGAACAACCCAAATGAAGAATCCTTTAATTTTGAGACATCTAAAATTAGTTATTTACACACACACACACACACACACACACACACACACACACACACACACACACATTAAACGAATTGATATGTGTTGATGTGTTATGCATTTGGGAGACCCAGTTAGACATGCCTATTAGGGATCTTCTACATGGGTCATATTGACTGGGTATATAGTCATTCCTTGGTAGTTTTGGAGGAATTGTTCCCAGTAGCAGCCCCACTCCCAAATGTCATTCAAAAAAATTTTAGTACTCATATCTCTTCTATCAAACCATGAACATGACCCATGCTGTAGCAACTCAACCGTGAATGACCTATAACCATTGGTTCAACCCTGTTATTTATGGAGTAATTGCACGAAAAGAATCTATACATAGTCAATAGTGATGCACTTTTCCCCCAAATAGTTTCGAATTACACTTGCTTGAACTCGAAAAGATTAAAACACTGAATAAGACAGGTTTTGCCATTATTCATCTCTTATGAAGATTTTTATTTATTCTCTCAAAATTACATACATATCACAAGACTTTGTTATCCAAATATGAAAAAAATTGACTCCGGAGGTCTAAAAGTAGTTCCTAAAGGTTGCTTACACTATGGCTGCCTGGGGAGATGGCTCAGTTCAACAAATGAAATGGTGCTGAAACAAAGAGGGTTGGAGGTATGGCTGGCTGGAGGCTGGGGGCGTGGCTGGCTGTAAGGCTGAAGGCGTGGCTAGCTGGAGGGTTGGAGGCATGGCTAGCTGGAGGGCTGGAGGCGTGGCTGGCTGTAGAATACTTGCTGAAGGGTGTGCCAGCCCTGGGCTCAACCCACAGTGCTTCTCCATCAAGAGAAGAAAAATGAAGGAAAATCAAAAAATGAAGGGAGAGAATGTATAGACAATTCTCAACAATTCCAAGGTGCTGCTGGATTTCAAGGAGGGGTGCTTTTTAAAACTATGAAAAGGTTCAGAAAAGGCCTGAGAAGACCCCAAAATCTTACAGCTTGGGGGATCTGGGAGCTTCTGAAAGTTAGGAAGTAAACTTTATTTGTTGTCCTGCGTTTCACAACAGGACAACAAATCCTGGGGCAGAGGAGCTGACCTCTGTGCTGGCCATACTATATTACTCTAAATGTCTGATGTTTAACAACAACACGAAGACATGAAAAGGATTGAAAATGACATAGCAAACAAGACAGTAAACGTGCACAAACTTTTCATAGCACCTACATGAAAGACGAAATCATATCAGCCCCCGATGGTGAAGAGAGAACTCGAGGCCTCAGGTGAGAAACTCTTGCCACTTTAAGTGGCTTTGCATGGGAGGTTCTAGCCATCAAGGTTACTTCTAGCAAGAAAAAAAAAGCACAAAGGGGTAGAGAGTTGACTCAGTGGTTGAGAGCACATGCTGATAATTCAGAGTACTGGTTCACCCCAACCCCACATTGCACAGTTCACAACAGCCCGTAACTACAGCCTCGGGAGAACCTAATGCCCACTTCTGATCTCTACAGGCATATGCAACCATATGCAGACACACACACACACACACACACACACACACACACACACACACACATTGTTAAAAATATAATAATTTAAGTACAAAGTATTAGATTAGAGAGAGGAAAAAGTAAAACTGCTTCTATTGTTAGATGGTGGTGGTGGTGGTGGTGGTGATGATGATGATGATGATGATGATGATGATGATATACTGGCTAGAGAAAGGAGAGGTTGTCCAAGGTTATGCCCACAGAGAAGAAAAAAAAGAGAAATGGGGGATAGGCAAAGGGGGAGTATTAGAACTACAGAGATCAATATGAAAGTATTGATTCTATTTTATACACCAACAATGAGCAATACAAAAGCAGTATCAAGAACTTGATTCCACTTAAACACAATGTCAAAATGAATAAAATATTGAGGAGAAAAATTGAACGAAATACATGCAAGACAGACACTGAAAAACCACAGAACACCACTGAAGGAAATCAAAGAATATATAAATAAATGGGAAAACATCTCATGTTTTTTAAATGAGGACAACAATGTAAAGATGTCAAATCCTGTGTTGATCTACAGATTTAAGACATTGCCCATCAGAACTCCAGCTGGCTTTCTCCTTCTTTTATTTTTATTTTTTGGCAGAAATTGACAAACTGATCCCAAAATTCATATGCAAGGGAATGCAAGGCAACCACAAGAGCCTGAATAATCTTACAAATAAAGAACAAAGTTAGGGACGTCGCATTTCCCAGATTCACAATTTACTGCAGTGGGATAGTAATGAAAACCTCGCTCCTCAAGGTTCCGTAAGGTTGGGGGCACAGGGAACCAGACCAGTCTGTGAGTCCAGCCACTCACTTATAGTCATCAGTTGGTCAATGACACACAACACAAGGGTGCCAAGAAGACTCAGTGTGGAAAGAACAGTATTTTCATTAAATTATTCTGGGGTAGCTAGGTACCTGCATATCACATATCTTCAAATAATGTAGAAAAATTAAGTCAAAATTGATCTAATACTTAACAGGATATAAATCATGGAACTCTTAATGGGAACCTTCGACATCTTTCTGAGCTTGAATTAGGCCACAAAAGAAGAGAAAGGTAAACAAAGTTTCTTTAAAACTAACCACTGGCATGTTTCAGAAGATGGTAGAGTAAGAAGATACATCTGCCGTGCAGGTGCCCCCTCATCACAGCTAAGGGAGCTGAGGCAGGAGCTGGTGTGCAAATACACCAACCTGGGAAACTATCAAGTCTCAAAGTGAATAGCTTTTTATAAGGGCTGTGGGTGTAGCTCTGGTCAAAGGAAAAGTGTTTGTCTGGCAAGGTCCTAAGTTCAATCCCTAGTACTGTACAAATGAAAGGAAAAGGGTGAGAAGAGATGGAGAGGGGAGGAAAGATATAGGCAAGGAGAACAGAGTGAGCAGAAGGAGAAAGGGGAGGGCAAAGAAATGGGGGGAGAAGAGGAGGGCAAAGGAAGAGGAGGAGAGGAGGGCAAGAGGAGGAGAGGGAGGGCAATGAAGTGAGGAGGAAAGGGGAGGGCAGAGGAGGGGAAGATAGGAGAGGGGAGGGGAGGACAAAGAAGTGGGGAGAGATGGGGAAGACAGAGGAGGAGGAAGGGAGGGGAGGGGACAGGAAGGGAGTAGAGTAGACATCCCATGGTGTTGACAATGCTGGTGTCTCCGCTGCCACTGGAGCTGCATCTGCACCAATGGTCTAGTGACCTCACCTAGGGGACTCAGATCCTGCTATACAGTGTCAAGCCTTAGCTTCTTTTCATGACCCTTCAATCTTGGGGTTCCCATGGCAACTGAGACTGTACAGACCTTCACCAATGGCTTCTCCTGGCTCTCATGAAGCCTCAGTGGCTCTACACAGCCTCTTCAATCCTGCACCCTTCATGCCACCAAAACCAGTGTCGCAAACATATTACCGAGCTTGACTGGCTGCTTGAGAGGCATCCTCAGCCCTCTCTGGATCACAGCTTCTGTGTGCTGACTCCAAGGAAACACTTTCTAAAAAGATTTCACTTCAGTGATGAAGGTCTCTTGTTAATCACACCCAACTCTCCAGTTCCAGTCGAGCAGAAACTACCGATTCTCAGTTCAAAAGATCACACACACAGTTTGATTGTAATCTCTGCTTCCCCTTGAAACATCCCAATCCAAGCCTCCATTGTCTGCCTTGCTCTCAGCCTTATCCATCAAGTTCCCACAGAACAACACTTTAGGCTCTGAGCATTTGATGACTTTTCTAGCCCAAAGTTCTGAGTGCCACTACAATCCTCCCAAAGGCAACACAGTCAGATATGTCATGGAAATACCCAGTTTATGGTGTCAATTTCTGTTGGGTTTCTATAAAGGGTTTACTTCAGCTTATGGTTATGAGCTAAGTCAGGGTAGGAAATTCAAGGCAAGAACCTAGAGGTAAACAATGAAGGAAAGGCCACCGAGGAATGTTGCTTGCTGACTCACAACCTGTGGCTTGTCAGCCTGCCTGCCTTCTTAGATAATCCGGGATCACCTGTCCAGAGATAACGCCAGCCACAATACGCTGAGCCTCCTCATGTCAATCATTAGGCAAAAAAATGTCCCCACAGACTTGCCCACAGGCCAATACGATGGAGGTATTTTTCAATGTAGATTCCCTCTGCCCAGCTGGTGAATGGAAAGTGTTTACTAGTGAGACCACGATTACTTTAGTGGTTTGTGGGAAACACTCTGGAAACTGGCTGGGATGATGTTTGAAGGACACTGTCAGCACACTGAAAACTCCTGGGTTGTTTTGCACAAAACAATAAGCAGGCAAAAGTGAAGCAAGGCAAATGATAGCAAATCATGTAGGATGCATACCATTATAAAAACAACAAAGTAGCAACGAAGATCTAAACCAAAAAGTAAGTATCAACTGCATTCCACTATAAAAACAACAAAGTATCAACGAAGGTCTAAACCAGAAAGTAACAAAGTATCAACCCCATACCATTATAAAAACAACAAAGTAACAACAAAGCTCTAAACCAGAAAGTAACAAAGTATCAATGAAGATCTAAACCAGAAAGTAACAAAGTATCAATGAAGATCTAAACCAGAAAGTAACAAAGTATCAACTGCATACCATTATAAAAACAACAAAGTATCAATGAAGGTCTAAACCAGAAAGTAAATATCAGGGAAGGTCTAAACCCGAAAGTACAGTTTATGTGGAAGCTAGAGCTGGTCAGGTTTAGCTGAGTTGCAGAGTCATCTGGGAAGATGAAATTACAGAACAATGAAATAAGTTGTCAGTAAACCTCAGATGCCCTTGCAGAATTACAGGGTGACCAAGCTGCCCTTGGAATCACAGAAACTAAACTGATTCTGCCTCCTGAATGCTGGGACCGGATAAAGGTATGCATCACCACCACCTAGCTCAGTTTAGAATTCTTCAGCAGCAGCACCATCGTCATCATTGTCGTTGTCATTAGCAGCAGCAGGAGGAGGAGCATGATGTATTTATTAACTTTACAGCCCCATTGCGGTGGGACTACTAACAATGGAGGGGCTCTGACTCTGACTCTGTTACCAGTCTTCGGACCCTTTTCCCCTAACTCGGCTGCTTGTCTAGACATTCTTACTTAGTGAATTTCTAGTCCATGGTTATGCCTGGGAATTGTATGAGTTGAGTAATTGAAGAGTGATGGAATCTAGTCTTGAGGAGTGACGCTTAGGAATTACATAAAACAAGGAAAGCGAAAATAGCTTGGTCAGCAAAAGTCTCCACACAATCGCTCTGACCACTCTTGGGACATCCAGAGGGGTCACAGCCTCAGCAGGGAGACACCCTCATCTTAGAGAGCCATGCCGTGAAGGTGCCCTTCACAAGAATGCACAATGGCTTCTTGGCCAAGTGTGTCCCAGGTCTAGAAGAGGAAAACAAAGGCAGAGCCAGGGTGCCAGGCAGAAAATGTTCAAGAAAAGAGTCATGTAATATAATAGGATCCAAGACAATGGCCTTTCTGTGATGAAGTCATTTAGACCTTGTGTGTGCTTAAATCTGGCGGTGATGTAACCTTAATGTGTGGGAGTGTGTCTTAAACACATCTGCCTCTTTCACAATGCTCTGCTCATAGTAAATATTTATGGAGCCCATGAATGTCTCTGTGTTTCATTTTAGTTCCAGGGCAGCCCACAGGGTGGCCCCGGTGTCTGTCTGGCAGGGTGGATCAGATGTACCTCTTCTAAGCTGGATGGATCCTCTTCTCCTACTAAGTCCCCAGGAAGCATTGTGAGTGAGCTGTCTAAGCCCCTCCTTCCTCTTAGTTTCCAAACATTCTCCGGTTACAGAACAAAAATAAGGATTCACTCTAGACTCTCTTACTCTCTGTCTCTCACTGACTCAATTTGTCTCCTTCTCTCTCTCCTGAGGGATAGAACCCAGTCCTTGACACATATTAGACCAATGCCCCATGACTGAGCTAGACTTCAACTCCAAGCTCTTACTCTGCACACTCTGGTGACTATATAAAGTCCACATCTTGCCCCAAGTCCCTTCTTCCCCAGTTTTAGTCTTCTTGACCAACCACAGATGTCCCTTGAACCAGTCCATTCTATGACAACAAATGGGCATTTCCAAAGGGTCTCTCCACTGGCCAGTCTAACCATTAGTGCCCTGTTCAGGGGTGGCCACCGGAGCTTAGTCAGCGCCTCGGTTGTATGGGGAAAACAATCTATGAACTTATCTGAGGAACAACAAAGAATAGTGAGAAAGAGCCTTCAGTCCTGGAGGCCAGAACAGCCCTTTGTCAAGACACTTCCCAGTTTTCAATGCCTCATAAAGACATACACAATGGAGACAGCCCAGTCGGAAATCCATTTATTTGTTCTTTATTGTTCCCTATATTAGGTCACCCCCAAAGGAAGTGCTGTGCGACTGCACAGAGGCTGATCTCAGGCACCATGGCTGGGACCTGATGCTGAATGATCTCTGGCAATAACGCTCATGTGCTGTATTGGATCCTTAATGCCTCTCTGTGGTTCTACTACCTGGGTGACAGCAAGTAGCTCTCGGCTGAAATTCTGGAGCGTTTCACAGGATTACAAAATTAATGCTTACTTTAAAAATATCCAAGGATCGAGGCTCTAGAAAATGTTTGTCTGTGGTTGTAGAGTTTCCTGGCTGGTTTTTTTTTTTTTTCAATATGCATAAGATAGCACTCCTGGAGTGTTTCTAAAGACAGTATTTTGGTGTTTATTCAGTTTTAACTCTGCTGTAATTAACTTTGAGGAAAATCTTTCTTTGGATTAAATATCCCTCTATAGAACATGATCCTTACAAAGATGGGGACAGCGTCACCCAGGGTGAGGGTGCTTCCCAATTAGGTAGGACATACTTTGTTCTCTTTATCACAATGTAGGTCATTGCCTATAAACTTTAGGAGACGATACAGAAAGACCCTCATTGGGGGAAATAACCCATATTCCCCGAGTGACTATCTCTACCAGGCACCAGTGTACTAGAGGATGACAATGCTTGATCAAGGCCAGAGGCAGTGGTCCGCACCTCCAGCACGAGGAGTCAGAGGTGACCCTCAGAAGGAAATAGAGCTGCTTCCTTTTCGCCAAGCACCCTGACCCAGTGCCACCCTGGCTCCCTGACCTCCGACCTCTGTTCGCTTCCTCGAGTGCCCTGGGTGTTTTTGGATCTGTTTCCCACTGCATTTTAGAACAGTTTTGAAGACCTCCATTCTAGATCCTCCACCCTATTTTGCACGTTCCTTTCACCTCCCTCTGCCAAAAGCAAGGCTCTCCTATTTCTGGAGGGTGAGAAGAGACCTTATAAATGACTCCTTTGGTACAGGAAGAGCCCAAGCGTGTCCTCTCTCTGCTACCCTCCAAGAGGGGTCATGATGAATTAAAGCATGGTTCCTGTGTTCAAAGAAAAGGCCCAGCTTTGCCAGCTCTGGTGACTTTAATTTTCCCCTCTGAGCCTCTGGTGGAATAATAGTTTCCTCTCTATCCTAACTAACTCAATACCACAAAGCTGCAGCATGAGACAGCTCAGCCATGTCGCTCTGAGGCAAAGGGTTTGTTTTATAGTAGCCTGCTTCTAGCACTCATGAATCAGTGCCAAGGAGGAAAACGGACTCCATATATAAACCTTACTATGATGTTACAGTGAGATGCCCCGGCCAGCCCATTAGTCTTCAAAGCATTCGGCTCTTTTGTTTTTCCTTTTCTTTTTTTTTATTTAGAGGAATTGCATGCCAAAATGGGGTGCTTGACTTTCTGCTAAATGGAATTAAAAGAAATAAATAAATTGGAGTGTGGGGGTACAGTCCTACCCTGTGACTTCTATTCAATTCGTTGTATTGCCTAACTTTTTCTCATTAAAAGAAGAAAGAAAGAAAAAAAAAGAGCCAGCCTGTGAGAGAAAAGTCATTGCTACTGAGTGACTTGATAAATCCACTGGGCAGAGACCAACTGAACATCATACTTTCAAAAGTGGAGAAAAACAATTTTCACTATCATTTTCCATTTAACAGAAATCAGTTCTTTTCGGCAGGAAACAAAACAGAGCAACAACAGCAAACCCAAATTTTTTAAAACAAATCAGATATCCCAGGACTGTTCTCTAAACCAGTGATTCTCAACCTTCCTAATGCTGAAATCCTTTAAAAAATACATTTAGTCATGTTGTGGTGACCCCAACTCTTAAACTATTTCATCTCTACCCATAACTAGTTTTGTCACCCTTATGAAATGTAATGTAAATATCTGATGTGCAGGATATCTGATATTCGCCACCCCCCCATGAAAGGATGTTTTGATCCCCTCCCAAGGGATTGCAACCCACAGGTTGAGAACCACTGCTCTCACCTCTGAAAAACGCTTTCTTCTATACATATTGGAAATGGAAAGACGTTTTTTTCTTTACTCTCATGTTTCATTATTTAAAACAAGGTCCTGTGTAGCCAAAGATGGTCTTGAACTTCTGATCTTCTTGTCTCTGCCTTCCAACTGCAGGGATTATGGATACCATCCCACCAGGTTAGTCCTTACTCTCTGTATGTTATGTTCTTTGTCCCTCCAAACCAGAAGGGGCTCTTTAATTTAGGTATTCATTCTTCAGCCAAGATAACTCACACTGTGCTGTAGGGTTCAAAGCAGTGTTTCCACTGCTTATGAGGAGCTCAACAGAAGCAAACAGAGGAGAGCAAATCAGTGCTGTGCGGAGACCTGGGGCCCAGAAAAACCGAGGAGAGGTACATCATGATGGCGACATTGACAATTACAACAACGATGATGACATCGATGATAATGATGATGGTGGTGATGATGATGGTGGTGGTGGTGATGGTGGTGGTGGTGGTGATGGTGGTGGTGGTGGTGGTGGTGGTGGTGGTGGTGGTGATGATGATGATGATGATGATGATGATGATGATGATGATGATTATGGAGTGGATCCTTTCTCTGCCTCTTTTCACAGGGACACCAATCAGGGAGCCGATGGGAAAGGGCATGGCTATGGGTGGCAGAGAACCTGAGCTGCATCTTGCACCCATAACTCCCTGGTTCTGAGTCAGACCCTGGGGCCAAAGACACGAATAGAAGAGCCTCAGTTGCAGACTCACAAAATGAGGCAAACTTAACTTTAGATCTTGTCCCAAGGGTTAAATTAAATGACACATTTAAAGACCAACTTTATTGAATAAGCATTTAATCTTTGCATCGAGTTTTACATGTGGATTTTTTTATTATGTTTTAAATGTTACATGTTTGAGCATTTCGCCTGCATGCATGCCTGTGTATTGCATACATGCAGGACCCATAGAGGCTGGATGCCCCAGGAATGGAGTTACAGGTGATCTGAGCCACTGTGAGGATGCTGGGGACCAAATCTGGGTCCTCTGAAATGGCAGCCAGTGCTGGTGACCACTGAGCCATTTCTCTAGCCCCTTCAATTAAATTCTTAGGTCAACACAGAGATACCTTTTGAGACTACAGAGAAAGGATTATGCTGTTTTAAATTAAATGTGTTCTTTTATGTATGGGGTGGGGTACATGCATGCCATCTAGCATGGCATGAGGGGCAGTGAAACAAAAGCTTGTGGTATAAGAATTGGCTTTTCTGCTACCAAGTGAGTCCCAGGAATGGAGCACCGGGGGACCGGCTTGGCAGTAGGTGGCTTTACCCACTGTGCTAGCCTCTCTCCACATCCCTGGCACACCACATTGACCACAGCAGGGCCTCCCTGGTAGTTTGACCAGCTTCTCCTGTGATTTCAAAATTCAGCTAAGTGCATTCTGTCTTTACCGAGCCACATCAATAAAGCCTTCCTCCTTCCCTGCATCTCTGTGTTCCCAAGGACTACAGGAACCACCGTAGACGCCAGTGCTGTCTGTTGCATCAGTGGCTCACTGGGCCAGTATTTAAAACAAACTCTGGAAGCAACACAGCCTTTCCCTTTTGTAAGTGTAACGTAGTTAAGAAGCCTGGGAGTGTGCAAGGGATGCCAAATCTGGAGTGGACAGCCCCGATGACTTCAGCCCATTCTCAGTTTCTGATTACAATTAGATTTCCTTTGGCATCGAAAGACTGTTCATTTTAGTAAACAGTGCTCTTCCCTAGTAAGAGTGATATCTAGCTCCTTGGACCGGGACCTGCTCACTGGTGAGGCAGTGTGCCCAGGCTTCTTCAGAAAGAGCTGAAACGCTGACTTTTGAAGATGGACACAAGGTAAGAACAACAGAGTTTTGATAGCTCCACAAAATGCCCATGTAGGATGTCTGTGGGAATCTCCTCTGTCCACTCAGATAATCCTCCTTACATGGTCCCGTTTACAACAGAGAGTCATGCCTTTGAATGGGTGTCCTATAACCAGATGTGTGTTGGTGTATTTCAAAATAACCTACTTTATTCGAGTCCTGTTATTTACCCATGGTGTTCTCCCAGGGTGGGCAGATATCTACACCCACCCCTCTGGCACCAATCTCACCCCCTCATGGTTTATCATTAGGAATCACTCTTCTTTTCGTCACCCCAACCCCACCCCCCCTGTACACTTCATACTCTAAGGGTGCTCCCACCCCCCACCCACCGTGCACACTTCATACTCTAAGGGTGCTCCCACCCCCCACCCCCCGTGCACACTTCACACTCTAAGGGTGCTCCCACCCCCCCCCATGCACATTTCATACTCTAAGGGTGCTCCCACAGACTTCAGCTTCACTCGGCCTGTGAACATCTTTCCTTGGGAGTTCATCTGAGGTTCCAATTTGCTCGTATCACCTTACCTAATTACTCAGGGAGTACTCATAATACTGCTGCTCACTTCGTATTAGCATATTGGCTCACCTCCCATTCTCCAAGGGAGGATTGTCCTTGTGCGTGAGGCAAAGGGCATGTACTACTGTTCTCTTGCCAGACAGAGAGAGGCCATGGGCCTCAGGGACTTCTCAGTGCTTCTATTAACCTCGTGCATGCCTTGGGCTGAAGATTGCTGACCACGTACACTGTGCACTGTGGACCAGTCCTGACAAAACACCTCTAATGGTGTGAGAGCCTCAGTTACAAGGAAGACATATTTGCAAACACTTTCAAGCCTGAAAAGAATCGGGATGCCCCTCACCCAGAAAATCACTTAAGGAATTCCTAACTCATCCTGCTGAAGTCCTGGATTGATGCCTGGCTTCCAAGATACTCCAGTCACCGCTGCCTAATTGTCTCCTTTCTATTCCCAAGCCCCCCCACCCCTTTGACCAGCGTAACAAGGTGTTTGGGGTTTTACATTCTCATGGATGGCTGTTCTGTGCATCAAGTCTGAGGCCCTCAATTCTGTCATTGACATCATATTTTCATTTTAACAGAAACCTATTACAGACGATGAGCTTAAGATCACGGATGTTGCTTGATTTTTGGAGGGATTTCCACAGCAAGCCGGACCCTCAAGGGGCAAGAACTTCTGGAGATAGTTGTGGCGTTTGGCACTGAATCAGTTCTATCATACATGCCCACGTCCAAGTGGTATCCAGCAGTAGCACAGGAGGAAAATTGCCTGTGTTAAGGGCGCAAAACGCCGGAACTGTTTATATTTGGGTTTAATCAAGGGGAAGTTGCTTCTTTTTCACGTAAAACTTTTCTTACATCAGTACTGCCACATTAACAATCCAATAAGAGCTTGGTCAGAGTGGACTTCATAAATTTGATATGTAACAGTGAACTGTAAATTTGATGGGGAAGGGGAAGTATCACTTATTAGTCTCTGCTCATTTTCTCTCTATTGTCAGTCGAGTGGCTCACTGGCAATAGTTGAGTATCATTTTAGACAGGGAGAACTCAACAATGGAAGACTCCATGCCTGACCTTGAGTCATTTCTAATCTATCAAATATATATATATATATATATATATATATATATATATATATAAAACCTTACTCATGCAAAGAACCTTCATGTTATGCAGAACGTGGCCCAGGGATATAACTTTAACTAATGTAGGCATGGTTGAATCATTTGAGAAATCAGATCTTTGTAGAATTGCATTGTTCACCAACATTCGTGAATGTTCACTATAGGAAACGTAGAAAACACTGCATAGCTTCGGAAGGGCACAGTGAATACTCACAACTCCACCCAACAACAATGCAGTGAGTCAAACAACAATGCAATGAGTCAAATCTACTCAAATGGCAAATTTGCCGAGTACTTTTGAATGCTTGTGGAAGGAAGCACTAACTTTGTCATGGGCAAAGGATACCCTCATATTTTCCCCCTGACTGTTAAATCAAGAATGTGTCCCTCAGACATAGGACTTCTTTTAGCAACCAGTGCCTCACGAGTCTGTTAGCGTCCATCATGGTGGATGAAGAAAGAAAAGCAAGAGTGACCTGTATTTAATGTTGGCAATACCAGGTAGAGTTAAAGTCCTTCTTTATGAAACAGTTGAAAACACACACACACACACACACACACACACACACATACATACATATACATATACATATATATGTATATATTGTATATATATATTAAAATAAAAAGGGCGCACCAGAGGGATCTATAAAGTACTCGAGATAGACAGCATATTGGATCATCATCTGAGGATACAGAGAGAGGCAATATCTCGGAGCATTATTAAACAGAGACCATAAGAAATGCTTTCAAGTTTCTGAAACTCTTTATAACAACGATATTGTTTACAGCTGTTGTTTCTGAACATTTTGTTAGCAAGAGTCTTAATTTTCAAATCAGAGACTCCAAAGTAGAAAATTCCATGAAGGGTAGGCTCGGGGCTGGGTGACTCAGAATGGTCAGCAGGAAGCTCAGCTGGGCTTCAGGCCAGTGGTTGTAATAGTGACATCAGTCCTGCATCTTCATTCCCCAGAGATTGGAACTGATCATCAACCTCCCTGGTCCTCCCTGCCTTGAGCTACAGACCCCTTGGTGTTATATATGCATCAGGTGGGTAGGATTTATTTTTTTGAGCTACTCCTAAAGTTAGAGTCAACCACATATTTGGAAATGCTTTCCCAAGATTCCCTCTAAGACTTGGAACAGCAAGGCAAGAGGATGGGAGGAAAGATTCTCTCAGCTAACAAACTGTAAGCTGAGTAGGCTTTCTCAGAGCCCCAGGTAGAGAAGGATGGTTAAAAAATAAATAAAAAGCTAATCCAGACCAAGGCTCTCAGGATACAGTTTTGTGACTGGTGCACTTACTGCTTTGATCCGTATGTGTTATGATCCCATTTCTCTCATAGGAAAGCTGAGCCTTGAGACTTAAACACTGAAAAATCACACAACTGGTTCCAAGAACAAGTTCTCACTGCTTTACAAAAGGTTGATTTCGAGGACTGGTATAAATCTCAGTGATAGAGTCCCTGCCTGGTATGGGCAAAGTCCTGGGATCCTTTCCTAGCTGCACACATACACACACACACACACACACACACACACACACACACACACACTCACACAGATAGATAGATAGATAGATAGATAGATAGATAGATAGATAGATAGACAGACAGACAGATACATAGAGACAGACACACAGATACACATACACAGATACAGACACAGACAGATAGACAGACAGACACACACACAGACATAGATAGATAGATAGATACATACATACATACATACACACACAGACACACAGATACACACACAGACACACACATACACAGATACACACAGACACAGACACACACACACAGACATAGATAGATAGATAGACACACAGACACACAGACACACAGATACACACACATACACAGATACACACACACAGACACACACACACAGACATAGATAGATAGATAGATAGATAGATAGATAGATAGATAGATACACACAGAGAGACAAGACACACGCAGACACACAGACACAAACAGATACACAGAGAGACAGACAGACACACACACAGACATAGATGATAGATAGATAGATAGATAGATAGATAGATAGATAGATAGATAGATACACACACAGAGAGACAAGACACACGCAGACACACAGATACACACAGACACACACAGACACAAACAGATACACAGACAGACAGACACACACACAGAAAGACAGACAGGCAGACAAGGCAGAAATACATATACAAACACATGGGAAAGGAAGAGGTTTATTTCATCTATGGAGTCATTCTACATCAGTTTCTATATGTATGTTGCCCACTTCAAGTTTTTAATTTCTTTTATAATTAAATTTTTCAGAATATGAAATTAGATTTTAGAACGGATTCCAAAATCTTATGTGAGAAATTTTCTGAAAAGAAGTTTAATATGCTGAAGGTGTTGTCTGGAAACAGTGGGGCAGAACACTCGATCTTACATTCTTTTGTATGAGCGTGTGTACGCTGGCTTCACAAGAATAGCTAATTCTTATTAAAACATAATGAAATTAGTTTGTTTCAAAGGAGGTAAGCATAGATCCCCCTTTCCTCTGCGTGCGCACGTGTACACACACACACACACACACACACACACACACACAAGCTGAAGATTTATAACTTTTTTCCTTTATGATTTTCCCAAATTTCCACCATAAATATTTATGCAAATGAATGTCCTAAGTATTATATAAATGAGAAAACAAGTTATTCTTCCACAGTTCCTTTTTTTCAATTTTCCTGCCTAGACTGCACCAGAATTGAGTCCAGCGAAACCAGGAAGCCTCCCGTGCCAGTGTTCTCAGTGTTTCCTTACATTGGAAGAGGGATAACACTGCAGTCACACAAGACCAGCAGGCGTGGGAGGCTTCTGAGAGCCAGAAGCCATCCCGTGACTTCCTGTGAGCGTTCTCATTTAATCAACCAAACAACTCCACATTTAACATAACATGTCCACAAGTAACGTGTGTCTATGGACTGAGGCTGAGCCACGGTGAGGGATGCTCCTCGAGGTGCCAGCCAGTGAGAGTGGAGCTGTACTTGAGCCCAGGTTGTCTGGTTTATAGATACTGACCCTGAACACAAAGACACATTCCCTTCAACATAACGAGACTGACACAAGGATGATCACTGCTTGAAGACCCTCCATCAGACACCTGTTCACATGACGCATCATAGTCTGCCTGCAACCACTCATTTCTGGGAAGCCCCAGAGTTGCTTGTGAGTACAGAATCCTTCCTCAGCCAGGACGTATATCCAGTGCTGCTCAGCATGGGTATTTCTGGCACATTTTAGTCTAGCTCGCGTCCCAGTTTATATCCGAGGAACTATCTCAGTAAGAAAAAAAGAAGAAAAGAGACAAATTGATTTTACATATTTTAAATTAAGGAAAAAAAAAAAGAACCTTGACTTTGAGTCAGGCACAAAGCCATTGGTTGAACTCCTAGCTTCACTTCCTTGGCATTTTGATAGCTCCTTAGCAAAGGGAAGGGGAACAATAGCCTCACAATGTCCTTTTCCACGGGAAAGGAAAATTAAGTTCCAAGGACCTATTCAACTTGCATATGAGAGCTATCACTTTTTTATAACCCTTCCATGGTGGGAAGAATCTGTAGCATTAAATAATCACAAATGAAGGAAGAGCAAAGGATTTGTGGTCAGTCTGCCATGGCCCTGAGAGGAGTCCTCCCATCTGCTTCTCCCCAGCGAACTGTTCTCGATTCTGGACTTGCCTGTAACAGGGCAGATCCCTGACATCACTCACAGACAAGACTTGTCTGGATAGAACACATCAATGAGCAAACCCAACTCTTAGCTCCACTGGATTTTAAATTCTAGTGAGTGAGGACAAACACAAAGCAGTTGACCAGTGCGAACTGGTCAGGAGGGAATTCGTGCTACAAAGTGAGGCAGTAAGGAGGAGGAGGTGCTGGACCTGTGAGTGGAGTGACATCGGGGTATGGTGCTGTGGAGACCTCAGGAAGGCCCATGCAGGATGAAGATGCCATCCGATTTGTCACACTGAGGTAAAGTGGAACTGAGAAGACATTACTGTTGCTGCCACAAGAACTGAAGTGGGAACTTCTCAGGCTTGAGGAAGACCAGGCAAAGTCTGGAGGAGGTATATGAGTCACACGTGTGCATTTTCCGGGCATCGATACATAGAGGTTAGGGTGCTTCTAAGCAGCCTACAATGCATGGGGCCGTCCTCCATCAAGAGGCAGGCAGTATAAGATACTACCCATTCCCACCATGAGAAATCCTGCCCCACAATATCGTGTCCACTTTCTCACACAGCTCCATCTCCTCCAGTAACTATGGCAGTCTGTGACTAAGAGAAGTTTGGGAAAGAAGGAGGAGGGGGGAGAGGAGGAGGAGGAGGAAGAAGAAGAAGAAAAGAAGAAGAAGAAAAAGAAGAAGAAGAAAAGAAGAAGAAGAAGAAGAAGAAGAAGAAGAAGAAGAAGAAGAAGAAGAAGAAGAAGAAGAAGAAGACGACGACAAGGAGGAGGAGGAGAAGAAGAAGAAGACGATGAGGAGGAGGAGAAGGAGAAGGAGAAAGAAGAAGAAGGAGAAAGAAGAAGAAGAAGGAGGAGGAGGAGGAGGAGGAGGAGGAGGAGGAGGAGAAGAAGAAGAAGAAGAAGAAGAAGAAGAAGAAGAAGAAGAAGAAGAAGAAGAAGAAGAAGAAGAAGAAGAAGAAGTAGAAGACAAGGAGGAGGAGGAGAAAGAAGAAGAAGGAGGAAGAAGAAGAAGAAGAAGAAGAAGAAGAAGAAGAAGAAGAAGAAGAAGAAGAAGAAGAAGAAGAAGAAGTAGAAGACAAGGAGGAGGAGGAGAAAGAAGAAGAAGGAGGAGGAAGAAGAAGAAGAAGAAGAAGAAGAAGAAGAAGAAGAAGAAGAAGAAGAAGAAGAAGAAGAAGAAGAAGAAGAAGAAGACGACAAGGAGGAGGAGGAGGAGGAGAAGGAGGAGGAGAAGGAGGAGGAGGAGAAGGAGGAGGAGGAGGAGAAGGAGGAGGAGGAGAAGGAGAAGGAGGAGGAGAAGGAGGAGGAGGAGGAGGAGAAGGAGGAGGAGGAGGAAGTTTTTACTAGTAATTGTGAGGATGGCGCTTACCTAGAAGTCACAGTAGTAAGAAGGTACAGCATACCGAAGGAGTGCGCAATAACCCATTCAGTAGAGTTCACCACCACCTCCCTAACACCTTAATAGTCTAATTGGGTTGCAAACACCCCTCGCCTACACTGAAGCTCCTCTATGTCATATTCCCTAAACCAGACACACAGCACAGGTTCGTCTGCTCTCATGTAGCATCATTACTCCCAGTTTGCAAACAGCTGGCAGCAAACAGCATGGCAGTAACTAAAGGGGCCGATAAGAACCCTAAGAGATAAAAATGACAGGGTGAAAGGAAGAAGGGTTGGTGTTGGGGCTGGAGATGTTGGACACATTCTAGATGCCAGGCACCACTATTAAGATAGCTCTGAGCCATCCTGGCAAGATGATGCTGAGTTAGCACATAATACAAGGTGCATGGAGGAGAAAGCTATAGAGAAATTCAGAAGTCAAAAGTCTGGTGTTCTCTCTCTCTCTCTCTCTCTCTCTCTCTCTCTCTCTCTCTCTCTCTCTCTGTGTGTGTGTGTGTGTGTGTGTGTGTGTGTGTGTGTGTGTGTGTGTAATATACCTGTCAAGTGAAAGTACCCTGTTTTATTGAAAAACATGTCTAGGATGGATTTTGGTGGGGTTCTGTTATTTTTTGTAAGGACTGCAAAGTTGTTTGTACTTCATGAGATTATAGAAGTTTCATATAAATGACTGTGTCTTTTCATGTTTCCATGTCTCCCCGTTAAACCGTTTTATACACGGTCACTGTGGGCTTGTTGGCCATTAGCCAGCTGTATTTTTCTTTGGGAATAAGTGGCAAGGTTGCCCATTCTCAGCCCTGTCTCCCAAGTTACATCTTCAACAGTGTGCTCCTAAGTGTTGCTTGCTTTTCTTGCCTCTGCCATGTTCTCTTTCTTCTGTTTGAGAAGGGGATGTTTAAGGAAAGAAATACTGCAGGGAAATCCTCCCGCATCAGGAACGGAAGCTAAGGGGAGGGCTTGCAGGCTTAGAAAACAGCCCTCAGGTTGTTGTATCCACTTAACTGGATAAGTAAAGTGTATTGGTACATACGCATGTCCAAATAACTATGTCCAATTTGCATGCACAGAAATGTCATGAGTTTCTTACATTTGCATGGAAAAACTGCAAAATGTGCTTATGCTAATGTCATATATTCATAAGCTATAACTCCTACTCAGTATGTTTATAATCACGGAAGACACTGAAAACCAGGAGACAGTGATGACAAACCAGGAGACCTGCCAGGGGCACAGCAGAGGACCTCGAGCCTGCATTATTTCCTGGTGACATAGTGCTATGTGTTTTGGATTGTATCCATCTAGTTTCACAGTTCATTAACAAGACAGCCCACAAAGAGATTGCACTTATTATCTGGGCCACTGCAGCAGACACACACAGATCCTGACACAAATAGAGCAGCATTTAGATACTTTCAGACTCTGTTACCCACCTTAGATGTTGATAAATGCCTCTCCACACCACTGGGTCAATTTACATTGTCTAGAATTAGGGGGAGCAGAGAGTACACAAATGGCTGGGATGGAGCTGGAGGAAGCTGTTGGCTCTGAAGGAGAATGACTGAAGGACATTGATAAAGACCTTCACAGACCATGGGGGGCCCAGAATAATGGAGTCAGAAAGACTTTCCCTGCGAAGGGAAAGCAGTTGATGAGAATCAAATCCAGGGAGATTAACTTTAGGCTAGCTGCAACTGTTCTGCTGTGTGTGTGTATGTGTGTGTGTGTGTGTGTGTGTGTGTGTGTGTGTGTGTACATATGGGCATTGTGTGTATGAGTGTGTGTGTGTATGTGCATTGTATGTGCTGGTGTATACATGTGCATGTGTGTGCATATGGACATATGTGTGTATGTGGTGTGTGTGTGTACATGTGTGTGTGTAGGTGTGCATATGGGCAAATGTGGTGTGTGTGCGTGTGTGTGCATGTGTGTGTATATGGGTATGTGTGTCTATATGAGTGTGTGTGTGTACATATGGGCATGTGTGTGTGTGTGAGTGTCTGTGTGTGTGCATTGTATGTGCTGATGTATACATGTGCATGTGTGTGCATATGGACATATATGTTTATGTGGTATGTGTGTGTGCATGTGTAGGTGTGCATATGGGCAAATGTGGTATGTGTGCGTGTGTGTGTGTGTGCATGTGTGTGTGTGTGCGCGTGCATGCACATGCATGCTGGCATATAATGTGCATGTGTGTGCATATGGGAGTGTGTGTTGTGCTGGTGTATACATGTGCATGTATGTGCACACGGGTATATGTGTGTATGTGGTGTGTTTGTGTATATGTAGGTGTACATATGAGTATGTGTGCCTGTACGTGTGCTTGTGGGGGGAGTTGTGTTTTTGTTTTGTTTTGTTGTTTTAGAGAAGGGATGTGTGGCACATAAACTTACCATGGAAGGCAGGCGTGAGTCCTAAGTTAATCATCTGTCTGCCTTGGCTCAGAGGAGCTACTCTGTTGGCTGGGGATCCCTGGGAAGGTCAGAGGAAACAGCCTGCTGCTGGGTGTGGCTTCAAAGGGTGGACAGTGAGAAGTTTGACTTTTCCCATCAGTGTCTAAATTTATCTCCATTGTTTCTTTCCTTTCTATTTTTTTTTCTCTTTTGCACTAAAATGGGACTTGGGCCCAGGGAAGGACAACAATATCTTGACAGAAAACTGTGTGCATCGAAGACAGGGTCATCTACATTGTCTGAACTCCATGTGCCACAGAGATTACACTTGGGGAGAACAAAAGAACTACGCAACAGAAATGTCCCCTGCCAGTAAACAAGAGAAACGTGACTCTCTGTAACAGGCGGCTTCCTGAAGCAAAGCAGTTTATGAAAATAATTGTTCCATTCCCACCCCTCCCCCAGTGTTTCTCCCTGAGAAGGTGGCTTCAGTTGGAAGGGGTTTCCTAAGGCTTGAACGGCTCCTCAGGAGAAGCTTGAAGGCCTACAGAAGCCGAATGAGGGGGAATTCAATCGGCAGGCTCTTGTTGCACCAAAGGGTACCACAGCAGTTACATAGGACTGGAAGAAGCATGACTCAGCACTATGCTGAATAGAGTGGGGTCCAGTCCCCTCCTTTAAATAGAAGGCAGACTGTGTGGTTCAGCGACCTGCTTGATGCAGTTACTGTTGCTTGGTTTCTTTTTCTTTCCTTCTTTCTTTTCCCCACCCCCTGTTGCTTGGCTTCTCAAAGGGCTTCCCATCCACTCACTGAAGATTCTTTTAGAGCACGCTTTTAACTCAACAGTGGATGTGCCTTCTAGAGTAAGTCTCCTCAATGCCTTTGCAATATGAACACTTTTGATTATAACAGCTCTGCCCTTAATAACTGATATTCACAACAGTTTAAAACACACACACACACACACACACACACACACACACACACACATTACAACAGTTAAAAAAAACAAACAAACATGCAGAGTGTGGACAGCATTCCAAGATGCATACTGAAAGCATCCTCGTCCCAGAAGACATTACGGACAACAATGATTTGTCAAGATCTACATGGCCACAGCCCTGAGAAACTGGACCAAGTCTCCATTGAAGAGGACTATTCACTGGCTTTAAAAGAACTTTGGGACACAGGGGCCCCAGAAATGAAGGAGGTACAGTCACACCAACTGAAACTCTTGATGTCCTAGCATCCTCATAGCCACCAGCATGCCCTGCTGACTGTCCTGTGTTGGCTGATGCTATCGTCCCTGAAAGCAAGTTCTGTGTGGTAGGCTGACTCAAAAGAGCTGATTTTAAGTAGATAAAGTCAAAGAAGATGTCTAGACTCCTCTCTGAAGTGGATTCATAAAAGTTTTACTGTTGTTTTTCGCTGCAATTCAGCTTAGTTCACTTACATCGCTGTAAGCTGTGCTCCTTGAACTTAACCACTGAGGGCTATGTGCAGCCCATCCGGAAATGGGAAGAGAAGGGGATCGTGTAATCAGCAGGTGGTGATCAGTGAGAGGATCCCATCTGTCCGGGGGTGCTGCTGCTACGGCTCATTTCTGAACCCCGTAAACAAACTTCCACTCAGCACCGTTAGGTTGCCTTTGCAGTAAACGGCCAAGGCATGTTTTGCATGTGTTTTCATGCCTGCAGCAACACTAAGCCCCTCGGAAGTCTGCAGACGTACATTGGACTTGCAGGTAACATACATTTGGAAAGCAGTTTACAGTGACTTGGTTTAGATTTGGGGGATCTGGAGAAGTACCCAAATGAGCATGGGCCACTAAAGCTCAAGCTGTTCTGACATCAAAACCATGGCCAGATGTGCCTCAAGACCACCTTGTCTGGGTGTGGGAAGGCAGGGGATAGCATCAGAAGACAAATTTTACTGGAGCCCTGAGATTAGACATAAGCAGTTTCAGTGGAATGTGGAGCTAGGAAAACTGTACTCCATCACCCTATTCAGAGGTCCTGATGGAGCTGACTCTTCCTTCTACATCGGCTTCATCCCTGATTCTTACAATGTACTAGGTACCAGCTTTGTACTTTACAGTTATCAGTCAACTCAGTACCTCTAATGAAGGCACCAGGTCAATGCCTGACCTAACTCTAAAGCCAGAGCCACATGGCCAAAACTGCTGAGTTCTGCTGCTTGCTGGGGCTGGAACATGGCCCCTTTGTTCTACTACATTATCACCAGCTTTCTGTTTTCCAACTCCTTCACTGCCTAAGCTTGGCTGTCCTGGATCTTGCTCTGTAGACTGACTTTGAATTCAGAAATCTCCATGTCTCTCTCCTAAGCACTGGGATTAAAGGTATGGTCCATCAAGCCTGGATTTAAGTTTTTCATTCATATATATATATATATATATATATATATATATATATATCATTTATACTTATATATGTGTTCTAATTAACAAAAAGATAATGGCTAAAGAAATGGCTCAATTGTTTAGAATATTTGCTACACTTGTAAAAGACTCGGTTTCAGTTTCTAACACCCACATCTAGTGGCTAACAACTACTGGTAACCCCAGTTCCAGGACATCCAACACTGGAAAGGCACGGTGCTTACAAACACAAACCCCTCCCCCCTCAATACATGAGACTCTGTGCTCACAAGCACCCTCCATTCCCCCCAACACACAAGACAATGTGCTCATAAGCACACATCATCTCCCCCACATACGTGGCAACAAGCTCACAAGCATGTGTCATTCCCCCAAACACACATACAATCAAAAATAATAAAAACAACCTTTTTTAAAAAGAAGCATCAACAAACTGACCATAGAAAACTTTCAGACGGATAACAGCCACTAGATTTTCTCACTTGTAAAGAGAGAGATGCTGTTGACAAACTGGGGCATGAGTGGGTGTTTTTCATCTCTTGATTGGTGCCCTGAGAGCACTGAAGGGTCGCAACCAAGGCCCAAGGGTCTAGAGGTAAATACGTGCTACAGAATTATACTTCTGTCTTTTATCTTTCTTTGTGTTTTCACATAGTTAACAAAATTATTTAAGTTGTTTAGAATGATAAAACACCTTGTGTTAGCTTAAATAACCAGTGCACATCCCTAGCTTAAATTTTCTTAGAATCCCTTTAAGTCACAGTGAACTTGGACTGAGGACCCAACCTGTGGGACACCATTCATCAGAGGACACAAAGTCACTCTTTCTGCTCCGTATCACAATGATCCACCAAATGAACTCATAACCCGCAGGCAGAGATAGGATCCATCTTGCTGAGGCCCCTACTGGGCCCTAAACTTCCTGCTTGCTGTGCGTTTGGCTTGCAGGATGCAGTTATGCATATCTGTTTACTGGTGTTCTCTTAGCATGAAACAACCACTTTCAGGTATGTGTCGGGGACGTAAATCCACGTTATCAAATCACTCCACCAAGTGGATTTTTAACAAGCCAATTCAAGCTGTACATGGGAGCCAATGTTGATCTATGTGCAGGTACTACCTCTAAAAGAGCTTACAGACGGATGCCGCTTGGCAATTCTGTGGTTTCACGATAACCCAAGCCTTTGTAGGCATGTTGTCCTTATTGAAGACCTCCGCCTTCATGATGTTAATGCTTCTTCAATTCTCTAAGCGCATCCCTGTAACTCCAACCTGAAGCCTGCATGTATCTCCCAGAGTCCAACTACAAGCAAGCAGAGAGAAATAGAAAGTGTTCCTGAGCTCAGGAAATAAGGAAATAGAATAATGAAATGCGGCATATACTTCGTCTATTCGTTTTACGAAACACTTATGTCAACAAATCTCTCACGCTTTTCGCTAAAATTTATCATTTCATAAAATCTTTTCTGCTGAAGCCACCCTTCCTTGCCCAAACCTGCTCAGCCTGTCAGACCAGCCAATCAACATTAACCAAAGGTCACTCAACATAATTCAGTATACTGGCCCTAGATACTGACTTTCATGGTATGAATGAAATCCTCCCTCTTCCTTAAGAGCCCAAGGCAAACATAGTAAGCAAGAACCTCCATTTTAGGCTTCTTCCCATATGGAGAACTTAAGGTCACAGGTAGACAGACTAGCTGACCTGTTGGACCCTGAACTTACTACACAGATTCGTAATGGCTCTACCCTGTTCCTTGTGTTTTAACTATAAACAAGGTGCTTAAAGGGACCATGACACAGCTTTAGAAGGTCCTGAAGAGCAGGGGTGAGGTCAGGGCCTATGTCATTGCTGTAGGGATAAGAATAGAGCGATCTTCCCACTTGGGCGAATTAACCAAACTGAGAGCAAGTCTATTTCAGCCATGAAGTGTGGGCACGTGTCTGGAGACACGGCTTTGATACAGTGAAGCCCGTAATAGTTCCCAGCTGTGGGATGCTGAGACGCACGACCGTGGAAATATCTGTTAATGGTGTTTGGGGAACCTGGCTCCTTAGTGAAAGGTGCCATGCACGTGGCCTGTGAGTAGTTCCTCAGGTAGCACAGCCCCAACCGTGTGAGTCAGTTCGAGCACCACAGTTAGATCAAGTTTGGGTGAAGACTCCTTGGAGGATTAAATCCCCACTTTGTATATTCAGATATCACATATTAACCTCCACATTCACAAGCGAGTTCTGCACAGACAAACAACACTCACAGCCGTACAGGGACCTGGGCAGTTTCCACAGCCATTGTTTCTGTCTCAAGAAAAAGTATTTGTCAATCTTCTGTTTGCAACTAGTCTACTCACTATGCCATGAGCACATGCAAATGAACCAGGCTTGCTCACCTACTGGCCTCTTTCCTTCTGTGTCCAACCTCTTACTCCCTCTACTAGGTCTCTGCTCTCACACAGTAAGAGTTACATTCCTGCTGCCCCTTCCTCAACCCCACAGTACATTCTTACCACTCTGTTTCTCTTCTTTTTATAGTTAGATACTTGAAACATCAACGTTTGCTTGCCTTGTGTATCTTGCCCAGTCTGGAACCTCAGACAACCCCTCTGTGTCTCCCACCAGCTCACCAATCTGCCTCTGCAAAGTGACCCGGCCAGTTGCCAAGCTGAATGGCCTCTGCTGAGCTGACTGGCTTCGTACTGAGCATGCCAGGTGTCTTATATCCTTACTTTGGACACTCATCACCTGTAGCCTCAGGGTTGCCTCAGATGCCAATTGGTTCATGGGATGCCTGTTTATGTACTTCTGGAATCTCTCTCAGGACTCTGCCAAAACCCCCAAACAGCGTCCAAAAGGCCACATCTTTTACTGGTCATCCACGAATTGAATGCAAACTATGAAAATAACACAGAACCCTCTAGCAAGAGAATGAAGCTTCGGGTGGGTGGGCATAGCAGAGAGAGCTCACATACTTGAGGAGTAAATGAGGAGAGGGAGTTCACAATAAGACACAGAGAACATTCAAGGAGAGAAAGCTTCCAGGGCTGGTAAACAGGCTAAGTGGAGAAAATGCTGTAAGGAAAAAGAACAACCAAGTGTGTGAGGTGGGGATTAAAAGCCGGTCCCAAAGCGATCGAGGGAGGGCAGTAATGAAACACATCTGGGAAAGAGGAGATCGGGAATGGATATCCCAAGGGGCGGAGCTGCGACCAGCAAGTCTACACACGAAACGCGCAGGCCCAAGAACAGTCAGCCACACAAAGATTAAAGAGGCATTTTCACTAAGAGACGGATAAATTGGCTTCTCAACTGACAATAACAAGACATCAGCCAAAGTGTGGTAGATCTGTGTTTCATGTGTTGCTCTTAACATTAAAACGGACGCATCCTTTTAAAAGGAAAAGCTAATTTTGCAGAAGATGTAGCCAGAGCTTTGATCTGTTACATATATATATATATATATATATACATATATATATATATATATATATATGGGAATCTAGCCTAAGAAACTAACCAAAAATATCTGTAGTCCCAAAACTGTTTATTTTAGCATTGTTTATAATTATTAAAGGGGGGAGGGAAACCCTTGGGGGTAAAAAAAAAAGGAATCAAAGGAATTAAATTACGTTGTATTCACTTAAGAGGAATTGTGCAAACCAGAAATAATATAATGTGTTTATGATAAAAAGAAATAATAAATAAAAGTGCTTGGCATGTGTTTGCGCTTAAGGAGAGAGGCAGAAACACAGACCGGGCGAAGACGCACAGGGAGATGAAACCGAGATACTGTTTCCACTTCTTCCTACGCTCGCTGTGATATGGTTTGTATTACTTTTATAATAAAAGTATTTTATTGAAATTTTTGGTGATACAATTCTCTTTGGGCTGCATGAATAACAATTCTGCCCTAGGCACTGTTTTGAGTGAGAAGGGGCCTATTAATATGTATGAAATTTAAGTCATGCTCATGTCAAGTCTGTGCTGAGGTCCGCTGGACTCTCCAAGTGAGCCATACGTGGTTGAGAGATGTGTTCTTGCGTTTTGTTCAGCATTCAGTATGCAGCTCCATGAGCTGGTTATGAGGGAGTGGGCAAGCTTGGCTAGTGATGGGTCAACTCTCAAAAGAGCTTCCCTGTGACTCCCCTTCCTGTTTTGCCTGTCCTTGAGACAGCTGCCTCCTCCTGGAAGCCCTACAGTGACCCAAAGCCAGGACCCCAGACTCTAAAGTGTGAGCATAGTCCTCACTAGAAAACTACTTTAGGATGGCCAGGCAGAGCAACTGCCATCTGTACTTTACCAGGTCAAGGATAAGGTGACAGTAAGATGCCAGGCAGAGGCTCAGTGACAGACAGAAGGGTGTGGTTTTACTTGTATTTATTGATTTTGCAGTTTTGATGAAGGGTTGGGGCTGGCAGACTATACGGGGTGCTTTTTACATCATATTCGAAGGATAGCACAAAAACTGTTTCTGACATTTTTCTGTCTGTCTATCCAGTGTGCTAACGAATGCTAATTTTAATTCTGGACAAAAACTTTTACCGGATTCACATAAAATTCGCCATATTGATCTGACAGGAAACTGGAGATGGGGAAGAAGAAAAAGGAGCAGAAAGCCCCCAAACTAACGTTTTCCATTTCTTAGGTAAATTATTCGGGGCAGGGAGAAGTCAGCAGAAGGCAGGAAGACAAGGCAGGACAGGCCAGCAGAGGTAAGGGGATCAATTCTGTCAAACCTGAGCTTCGCAGAGGACAAAAGGCTTCTTCTCTGGTCTCTTTACAATGTGGTGCCCTATTGAAAACCCTTGTGTACCTTCCTTCTAAGGATAAAAACACGAGAACGCGGTTTTGAAAACAGCCTTTCTCCAAGGCGAAGGCTGACTGACTCAGTGAACAGACTACCCTCCCGTAGAAGCTAAAGATGACATGAGTCGCAGAGGACCATAATTTGCAAAAAAAAAAATCATCGTATGAAGTAATTAATGTAAGCATGGGTAAGTTTCCAGGATTAAGACTTTGATCTGACAAGCAGAAGAAGTGGAGTAAGGCTGGCACGGGTGTGCTGTGGCCTTAAGACTTCAAATGTTTTTCCATGCTAGTCAAAATTTAATTACTTCTCCCCCACCCTCCGCCACTGACAGTTCCAAATTAAAATAAATGGACCATGTCGAGACAAATCTCGGATGCATGTAGTGCTTGAGAAAATGCTGCTGCTCGCCCATGGACAGCCTGAGACTCTCCTAATAAATTCCCTTCCTTCTTCTTGGGATGGTAAGGGAATTGAGGGGCAGGGCTTGGTGTTGAAATAAAGAAACAGGCTCGGATCTAGTGTGTTTTGCAGGGTTGTTCCCACAGGAATGCTCTTCTCCTATATGTTCTCTGTGCACTGATCTTACAAGGTTTGGGGGAAGTGGGATAGACAAATGCCCTGTGGTCACCCAATGTATTAAGCTAATTCCTTTCTAAGTGCAGGTAGATTGGTTTTTACTTAGTGACAACCATCAACTCTGTTATAGATTAATGAGGGTTTGATAGCCCAGTTGGACCTCGTACGGCCACACATTTGCTATCATTGTAACAGAGGCGGCTCCTTGTCACCTGAGGCAAGGAAGCAATTCACTCGACATGAGTCTGTCCTCTTCAAGACGAGGCCTGGGGAGTCCCGGAGACCTGCCTTCTCATCTCTGCAGCTCTGAAGCATTTGCTGAGCATTCCCACCTTCCCAAAACCCATCGTTTAGAGAACTCGCTTGTCATTGGCTTCTTGTTTTGAAGTCCCAGTTCCTGGTATTTTCCTCAGACTCATTGTACCTCTCAAGACTGAGTGGGAAAGTATCAGGCAGGCACCATGGCAGTAAACAGGAAGCCAGTGGCCCCTTGGAACCATGAATGCTGCCCTCTGTGTTTGGTCTTGGGAAGTAGAGATAAGAAGGTACACAAATTCGGTCATGTGTCTGTGGCAATTCAAACAAATAATGAGTCTCACAAATAGGAAACCATAAGCACTCAGACACACTGGAATTAATGAAGAACTCTTTTCCTAGTGATGCCACTCTGGCTTGAGAAAATTACCTGGAAGCTTCCGGTAGTCACAGCGAACCAACAGTGAGGAGCGTCTCTGCTGTTCTTGTCATCAGTTCCTTCTCCATCCAGAGCTGTTTCAGAAAATCCGCTCTAGCCTCCTCCAACCTGTCTGTACAGAGGCCAATTCTACCTTCATGCTGAGGATCAAAGCAAGAATGGGGGAGAAGAAGCCGGACGGTTCCTCACAACTGGAGCCTTCCTTTTGTCCTTGCCTAGACTCCCGAGAAGGCAGGGAGCCACAGGTCCTTCCATCCCTTGGCTTCTCATTCCATCCCTCACAAGCCACTGCCACCCTCCCCTGAGCTCTGAGAGCACAGCTTTGCATGTCTTCACGACTGGCTGAGTCACCTTTGGACACCAGCAAGGCTGTACCATGTCTGAGTCGATCCTGCGTGCTTCTCCACAGGTCCCTTCAATACACTCTGGAGCACCGCCGCTATCAGCAGCACGGCAGTTCCTTCCAACTCTAGTGTGAGACACGGTCTGTCCCCATACCTTTCTAGAAGACCTAGGTGACCTTGTTTCCATCTATTCAGTGGACAGTTTGCCTAGTCTTGTGGCATTGTCAACGTAATCCTAAATGCTCTGACACTAGACCTCGATGAAAACCAAGGTCTCTGTGCTTCGTCACAACATTGGCTAATCTCACGACTCCTTGTCTTCTCCCTCATGTGTTGGGAATTCTAGTAATTTGTCCTTCTCTGTGGTTTCTGGAATTACAGCAACAATTTCTAAATCAAATAAGACATACTATGTTGAGATTTTGACTACATTCGTATTGAATTTAGAGATTCAATATCGTTTCATTTTTTTTTGTAATGTTAGCCCAACGACCTAAAACCATCCTTTCCGTGGACTTCCCAGCTTCCTCTCTGAGCTCTCTTCCGAGACAATCTTCGAAAGCATCGCTGTTGCGCCCTCCATACCTGGGCACGCTGGGCACCCAGGATCTTCTTTCTGACTCGTGAACCACAATAAGGCTGTAAGACAGGAACTGAGCTCTTACCTCATGGTGGAGCTAGCAGGACAGGGTGGAGGCAGTGGAGATCAGGCATGGCAGCCACTGAGGTGGCAGGGAGATGCAGATCATGGGGCCAGGCTCGTGGGATATCACTAAGTTGGATGGCCAGCATGACCAGGTAGCAAGGACGCCAACACCTTATCTTCACCAACCACTGCCCATAAGAGCTAACAACAACAGGAAGAGAGCAGGATACACGGAGAACTCTTAAAACACTGTCCTAAGACCCAACAGCTCTCTGCTAAGCCTATAAATGATGAGTGTGTGGTGCTCACAGCCTCAGGCTGTCTGCCCTTACCCAGGCTGCATGACTTTCCTTCCTCCAAAGCAGCAAGCCGTTCCTGCAAGCAAACGGCAAATGTGGGACCTGGGTGTGCACCAGTGAAGAAGGTATTGTTCGTGGTCACAGTATCACCCGGAGACGCCTGGGAACCAAACAGCGATGCTGGTTTGTATAGAGGGAGCAGAGATGCTGGTTTGTATAGAGGGAGCAGAGATGCTAGGGAGGCCTGTGGGAGGTAAGGGGGTGCCGAGCAATGCAGGTTATTTGGTTTTATTTGTTAGCTTCCTGTCTAAACTGTTGGCTGCAAAAATTCCCCAATTACATTACGTGTCAGGGAACCTTGATACACCTTATGATATCCCTGGCAGCGTCTAGCTTTACTTAGCTTTTAAGTTGCTTTCCCCAGAAAAGTTTTCTTCATGGCCTGCAGCACCATGTCATTTTGAGGACCAAAATCTACAGAGTTTGCACTGAGAGGGAGCACACGAATAGAGAAAGTGACTCCAAGCAGCCTGAGTGAAGACAAGCCCTACAGTGAGCTCCTCTCGGTTCGAGTATTTTAGAATTGTTTCTACAAAGAAAATGTCTCTCAGATCGTCTGGGGGGGGGGGGGAATCAAGATAAAACAACCCTTCATTAAAAAAACAGGGGTGTGGGGGTGGGCTGGAAAGATGACTCGGTGGTTAGGAGTACTGGCTGTTCTTACTGAGATCCTGAGTTCAATTCCCAGCAACCACATGGCGGCTGGCAACCCTTTGTAATTGGATCCGATGCCCCCTTCTGGTGTGCATGGAAACAGCATGCTCATATACATTAAATGAATAAATAAATCTTTAAAAAAAAAAACTATCCTTCATCATAGGCCTTGGAGACTGCCATACTTTAAGAAGTGGGGGGGGGGGAATAGCACCTCACAAGGTGAAGCTAAAGGAAGATGGCCGATCGCAAACTGAAGACAGGCTCGAACTGCATCTGGAGAGGGGGCGAATCGAACGCCATGCACTCCGGCAACCGAATTCTGCAACTTCCTAACCCAGTTTGTGTCAGTGCTTCTGCTCCTCGGAGAAAAAGCTACTTGAGGAAAAGTTTCTTACTGTTGGCTTGGCTATTCCCAGTGCCAATGCCAGTTAGGTGTAAATGAAAAATGTCTTTGTTTAAATGCTATAAATTGGCAGGGGAAGTTGGGGATGAGACCGGTAACCTGACAAGAGAGAATGAGTGGGTCCCGGGGAGAAAATGCCGGAGTCTGAGCAGAGCCCATTTGTCACGTTGCCCTAGTGCTTCCATACGGAGCTATTAAAAGAGGACAACACGGAGACGCCGAATCAAGCTGGATGGGAGGCCCAGGCTACAAAGAGACGCACTTTGACTAAAGAGACAAGTGTGCTCAAATCTCTTCCCAGCCTGCTTCTGGTTGCATCAGTGAGGAGTTCTAGACAGAACCTGAACACTTTATCAAAACGACTGCTCACAGGGCTGGAGAGATGGCTCAGTGGTTAAGAGCACTGATTGTTCTTCCAGAGGAGCCAGAGGACCCAGGTTCAAGTCCCAGCACCCACATTAACAGTTCACAACTGTCTATAACTCCAAGACCTGCCTGTCAGCCTCACCCTCATGCATACCAAAACACCAATACACATAGAAATAAATTTTTAAAAATATTACGGTTTACCCTGGGCATCTTTGATGGGCCACTCTGTTCCTTCTCAGGAGCTCCTTAATTCCCATTTGCTGTCCCCTGTGAAAAAGCATCCAAAAAAAAAAAAGCGTTCTATTGCTGTCTGCGGGATTTGCTCTTCTAGCTGGGCTGGGGCTGGGCTGGGCTGCCCTGTCTGACCTCAGTGAATGAGGGTGGGGCTAGCCTCGAAGAAACTTGATGTGTCAGAGTAGGGACATACCCAAGGGGGGCCCACCCTCACAGAGGAGAAGGGGGCATAGAGGAAGGATTATGGGAGGGGGTGACTGGGAGGGGGCAGTGAGTGGGATGTGAAGTGAATCAAAAAAAAAAAAAAGGAAAAGAAAAAGTTTTCAAGCCAGAGACAAACACGAAAAGATGCCTTATTTTCCTTAGACTCAGAGACAAAGATCTGAGGCACATCTGTGGATGAGATAAGCAGGTTTGGCTGAGTGTGCACACAAATGCTGCCTGGACCAACATAATATAATGTCTTCTAAATATTGAACTGGCGTCGGCGTTTTGAAGCCATATCTAGAGCGTTGTTGACAGGGGAACCACCACCTGTACAGTACTGCGACCCACCCTGACACCGTTTTAAAGCCCTCTCCAGAACACTCCGGGGGAACTCGTGCCTTACGAGGCAGCAGGTTGACCTGACAGCCACAAATAACCTGCCTGACTTTGCTCTCTGACATCACTGCCTTCTTAACTGAATTGATCTACAGTCTCCTGTTTACAGGAAGGCGCCAAAGCCAGCCCTGCGGTTCTGGTGGCCTCTAAAACCCTCCCTCTGTGTCCTCTGGAGGAACTGCAGACATTTCCAGAACAAATCAATACCTATATCTAACATGCATTGCAAAACATTTTCCTCCCTAATTTATTTCATGAATTTTTTTTTGTTGTTGTTGTTGTTCTTTTCTCAGAAGCAGTCTCTTCTCTCCCTCCATATCTGCTTTGGAGAGGTGAGACTATCTTTCAGAAACATGGGGATTTGTTCATTTCCAACACAGAGTTAGAAACTTCCCATTAAAGATAAAAAAAATTTTTAAAAATTTTAAAAACCATGGAGCAAAATCAATGCACTTTTAAAAGTCGGTTGGGTGCAGGTTCTGTCCCCACTCGATGTCACATAGGGACAGATTTGACAGATTTGATAAGGGGTCTCCTGAAAGACCGATGAAATGGAGCTGGACAGGCAGCTCAGTCAGTAAAGTGCTTGCAGCACACACAGAGACAATAGGCTCACCCCCAGAACCCTTACAAAAGCCAAGTTGTACATGTGATGCCTGTGTGTAAGCCCAGAGCTTTGGAGGAAGAGACATGAGGACCCCTTGACTCCCTGGCTAGCAGGTCTACCTGAATCAACAAGCCCCAGGCCCCAGTGAGAGGGACCCTGACTGGAAAGATAAAGTTACCAAGGAATGACATCTGAAGTTGACCTCTGACCTCCACATCCATGCAAAAACATGTGGATAAGTATACACGTGTACCTACACATGTGTACCTACACATGTACATGTACACACACATACACACACACACACACACACACACACACACACACACACACACACATACCCACACACTTTTTGTAAACTGTAGGTCTGCTGTACCCACTGAGATTGTGCCTGTGTATGAAACTGATGCCCTCAGCTACAGTGGAAAGACCTACCAGCTACAGTACTATCTATAGTACTAGAATCAACATGACCCTGGTGCATGGGAGCCTCCCAGGAGATAGGACTCGAGTTACTGGCCACAGTCAGCCTCCCATAGGATACTGTCTACACAGGCAGAGGAGATGTGCTTTTCTCAACTTCCTACAGACTCCAAAGGATGAAAAGAGGCCCTTTCAGACCCCTCTAGAGCTGGCAGCCAGTAACACTGATGGCTGCCACAGAAGTACCTCTCAGTTTCTTTGTGAGAAGCAAGAGGAGTCCTAGAGCTGACCAACCTGCACTGCACACAAGAGCCGAGTGTTAGCGGTTTTATGAAGCCGGGATAGTCAGGAACGTTGGGAACTTCAGAAGTGTCTATAACGATGACAGTGTGGTCAACGTGACTTCCTCGTGGGGGAAAAAATGGTGGAGTCAAATTTAAAAAAATTAAGCACTGTACAAGGTCTTTGGCAAAATCCCCTGGGGGTTTGAAAAGAATCCCCTTACAAATGCTTGTCAATACTTAACAAGGTTGTAAAGTTGCATGAGAGCCAGTGTATGCAATCTAAAATCATTTCGGAAATGAAGAAGGGCCCTGTCTGATCCAGGGTTTCCAGTGCAGATAGCAAAGACAGTGGACATGTGATAAGGCCAGGGTGGGCGGCCTGGTGTCTTGCTTTGCTGATTCGACAAGCTTGTGTGATGTCAGCACCTGTAGCCCTTGGTGGTCTGAGATGCAGATGAGCGATGTGTCTTGGAGATGGCTGGCAGCTTCACACAGCAGAACGTACTGCTGACTGCCTTAAAGTCTTGTGTTTCCTTTTATGCATCTGGGGTATTTCAAAAGCATGGTTTCATGAGGTTCATTCTTATAGAGGTTTTTAATAATTGTTTAAACGTCCTCCTTTAATACCATGCACTCGTTCTGGCAGGGTGCAAGCCCGTGACTTGTCTTTCCTTCCTTTTCTTTGTTTTCTCTTTTTTAATTTTAATGATGCTCTGCATTCTGCCGTGAAACCCAGCCTCTCAGAACCAAGCCGTTTCTGTCCCCATATCTCTCCCCTCATTCTATAAATCTGTGTCTCAGATAATTCATTCATAACCTGGTTATTACAGTATTTATTTCAGAGAGAGATGAAGGGGCCTAGTTAATGTCTTTAGAACATGTAGAAAGTCCTGATTGTAAGGCTGAATGGAAGTGAGTACTCCGTTCATATATTACGAGTAATCAAAACGCAGGAGCAAGCGGGATGATTGATTCCAAACCTTTCCATTATTTCTTCTTGGAGGGAAGTGGGGAGATTTTAATAAGCAAGCTCCTGCTGACATTTTCATTCTGGAAAGATAGTCTTTCCATTAGAATAATAATTTGCAAAGGGAAAATCTCTGCACATTCTTCTTTCTGAATAAGGCAGGAAGTTCTGCGAACCTGTCACTGAGAGGGTCGTCTGCAACCGTAGGACATGTGAGACCCGGTCATCACAGAGGCGGGATACGTGCTGACCACATGTTCAGTTTTCCTGAAGGGGACCCCTTGAGACTTCCAGCCCAAGCTTGGCTCCGGGACCACGTTAACAGCTCGCTTTGAATCCGAGTGAGTCCCAAGCGCTGAATCTGCCAACGCCGTCTCCATAAAGGTTACACACTCACTGTAAGTGTAGCATCTATTCAGAAGGATAGCCATATTGGTTGCTAGGAGATGGAGGGATCCTCTCAGAGAAAAGTCAGTCCTGACAAAAAAAATTTTTTTCACATAAAAACCTTTTAAATATAAATACCTTTGACAGCAGCTATTATTATTCACTGATTTCTCTCACATCTGAATAAACGGCAGGAAAAGATGGAATTATTCATTATACAGTAAAGTGTTAAAATAGAAAAGTCTTTTTCTCCTCTCTCTCTCCTCTCTCTCTCTCTCCCCCTCCCTCCCTGTCTCTCTCTCCCCTCTCTCTCCCCCTCCCTCTCTCTCTCTCCCCCTCCCTCCCTGTCTCTCTCTCTCCCTCCCTCCCTGTCTCTCTCTCTCCCTCCCTGTCTCTCTCTCCCCCTCCCTCCCTGTCTCTCTCTCCCCCTCCCTCCCTGTCTCTCTCTCTCTCTCCCTGTCTCTCACTCTCTCCCTCTCTCTCTCTCTCTCTCTCTCTCTCTCTCCCTGTCTCTCACTCTCTCCCTCTCTCTCTCTCTCTCTCCCCCTCTCTCTCTCTCTCTCCCCCTGTCTCTCACTCTCTCTCTCTCTCCCTGTCTCTCACTCTCTCTCTCTCTCTCCCCCCCCCTCCCTCCCTGTAGAAAGCTGCTGCTTTTGTTTCTTTCAATCGAATTTCTCTGCTTTCCTCTTCAGAGTCCCAGGATGGGGGGAACTGAGACCTGAGACCACGGATACGGATACGGATTGCTGCATATTCCTGCAGACCCTGGTGTCTGCTCTTCACAGTCAGGACACAGAAGCGAGAGCATGGCCAACTTCCCTGCTGGGTGGCTGGGAAGAGCGGGTGGGATTCTGTGCCCCTTGAAGGGAACCATCCATTGTATTGCATTTTCAATCGTGCCTGCAATTTTCTCCCTACAGGGTTCACTGGAAGCACAGCAGCCTTGTATGTGGGTCTACAGACCCAGCTTTTGAGAAAAAAAAGAAAACAAAACAAAACCTTAACAAATAAAATGTGAGCTGAGTAACATGGTCACTGTGTATAAATTGCACAGAACATAAATGATTCAGCACCGGGCCTTAATTCCGTGGTGGGCCTCCCTGCCTTTGAGGAGCTGAGAACTTCGCAGCTGCGCCACATGGTGTGTGCCAAGCGGCCAGCTTCCTTTGGATGAGATCTGGAGAGAGGTAGCCCCCATTTACAGATAGAGACCGCTGTGGATACACGCTCGACATTGGTATGAGAATGAACACCCGAGCCCGAGTACGGTATAAAGTCTCTTGGGAATTTTTGCCTGTGGGGCACCTTGGAATCCGACTGAGACATGCTTCCTTACCCAAATATTGACACGGAGCCCTCCATTGACGGAGCGCTTTCCTGTGGAAGCCTCGGGTGGCAATGCTCCTCCATCCCATTTCACACATTTGTTCTGACTCCTGGCACCAGGAAGCTCTCATTGTTCCCGTCAGCACTTACAGGGCCGGTGACATTATTCCCTCTGTTGGTGACAGACAGAGTGCGTTTCCTTTCTAGAAGTTCTCATGAGACTTTTCTTGCACTGTGCTCGGAATGCACCAAAAAAGGCAGCCTATGAGCAGGTCTCCGCTTCCTGCCTCTCAGGTCAGCGCCAATTTAACATTGTGACCACTCACTGGACACTGTGACCACTCACTGGAGTGGTGGAGGAAAGATTCGGGTGCGGCGGAGGAGAGTCCCGAGTCCCTGCTCTAATTCTCTATCCTTACACCTGCACCATGGGTGCAGAAACCCCTTGAGGATGTGTTGGGTATCTCGTTCCGCTTTTCCTGTGTGTCAGCAAGGCCCTAGTGCTGCATCCAAGCGCCTAGCCTTTGGAGTGTTGCATCTCAGACTCTGCCGGTGCAGTCGCCTAATCGACATGACCCGTGCACAGCAATCCTTCTGCCCGGGGTAGGCAGGGTTTGGATTTTAAGGGCTGGTTATCACGTTTCGTGGGGTGGGGGTGGGGGACAGACTTCTGTCAATGAATTCTACACTCACACATGTGGTAAGTGCCACTGGGAGCAATGGTGGCAGAGCGCTTCGACGTCTGCGGTACATGGTACACTGTGCACATCCAGATGGCTCTGGACTCAGCTGTAGAGAATCCATCAAGTGTCGCACTCTCCAGTTGGACCTAGGTACTGCCTGATGCTTAGTAACTGTGGAGGGACCCGATGAAAAGACCCCAAGGGAGAAAGGACACGAGGGAGAACCTTCACAAACAGCTTTCATTTAGGCCCTTTCTCTTCATGTTCATGGGTGTTCTGCCTGCACGCACATCTGTGCAGTGCCCAGAGGCCAGAAGAAGGTGTTGAGTCCCCTGGACTGGAGTTAGAGGCATTTGAGAGCTACTATGTAGGTGCTGTGAATTGAACCAGGGTCTCTGGAAGAACAACTAAGCCATCTTCCAGCCTCTCTCTCTCTCTCTCTCTCTCTCTCTCTCTCTCTCTCTCTCTCTCTCTCTCTCTCCCTCTCTCTCTCTCTCTCTCTCTCTCTCTCTCTGTGTGTGTGTGTGTGTGTGTGTGTGTGTGTGTGTGTGGTCAGATCATAACCTAAGGTATCATCCACTTCTTTGTTTTTGTTGTTGTTGTTGTTGTTGAGTGAGGGTCCATCACTAGCCTGGAGTTCACCAAACAGACTAGGCTGGCAAGCTACCAAGCCATAGGGATCCTTTATTCTCCCTCCCCAGTACTAGGACTACAATCATATATCAGTGTCCTTCTCACCCCATGGGTTCCTGGTACCAAGCTCAAATCCTCATGCATGGTGAGGACTTTATTAGCCAGGCTAACTCCAAGGACCTTGTCTTCTCCCCTTGACACTCACTGTCACAAAAAAACATTAGCTAATTTAAATTCCTGTTTCCTCAGAGCAGCTCTCTGGGAGTGAAGGTTTGAACTGTCACAATTCTGGAAAGATTGATGGATTCAGAGACTTCTTCCATGAGCTGTGAACAACGCATCCTGCTAGGAACACAGTGATTCTTATGGACGTGAGACCAAACCCCAGAGGAATAGGCCTGGCCTCGGCATCTAGCCCATCTCCCCAGCCCTGGAAATGTGGCCTGGAGCCAGCCTAAGGTGCACAGGGACACTGGGGGAGGACAAAGGAAAGGTAGGTTTTCCACATTCTCCAGCAGCAGGATTGGCCCTCTACCTACCTTCACTGTCCCCGCCCCCATCTCCCCACCTAAACAATGGACGGTATAGCAGCTGTTCTTATGCCAGAGTGCAAGTGTCCAGGCACCCGTCTTTCCCTTCTGCTACGTTCCTCTGTGAAACACACTCCAGGTTATGATTTATTTCTGGTTCATTTCCTGTGACTCAGTTACATGGGATGCAAAATTAGGATGATAATGCTTGTCTCCAGATAATGAGTAAGGGGTTCCTATTTCTCTTCGTGGAGATGTCATACAAACCCACAGCGTCGTCGCTGCTAAAAATCCATGACTGGAGAAATTGAATTTCCTGGAATGTTTTGTATCTCACAGGGATGTTTGGAATCCTCTGTATTTACTGCTAAACGAGGTGGACTGCAAGAAAGGGGGCGTTCAAAAGGCAGAAACGAACTCGACAGGAAAAATTAACAAATGGGAAAATTGCAGTCCTGCGTCCTGTGCTTTATGGGGAAGGAGGCTCGGTAAACATGCAACAGGAAACCGTGTTTGGTTTCTGCAAGCAAGGCTTAACGCACAACAGACTCGGGGAGAGCCTTCAAAGAGATGTCTGCCCTTGTTTACCTTCTGAGATGCGGCCGAAGAGAACATTACGCCTCGGTTTAGAGAAAAGCGGTGCGGTGGAATGCCTTTCCCAGTTCTGTCATGAGCTGGCTGATCTGGACATACAGAAAATAGAAGGATCCGTTAGAACGCTGGAAAGGAAAGGCGCTCGAGTCTTCGGGGTGGGGGGTTAAGACTGACACGCCTTTAATAATTTCTTAGGCTTAGTTCTCTATATTGTTTCCTGAACATACGAGCATCTAATTCAGGTAAATTTTCATTAAGTCCACGTACTTTCTTAATACATTCGAGCATGAACTTTCTATGCTGGCTTCCACCACCACTTTTACCACAAGACGCCATTTCTAGCCTTGGGAAGTCAGAACAAAGAATTGGCACTTTGAAAGTTCATTGTCCTTTTAGAGATGGAAATACAAATTCACTGGTGCTCCTTTCTGCAGGCAGCACCTCAGTTATCAACCTGAGGAGACCACACCACACTATGCTGCTCCACCCACATCCAGACCCCTCTTCACTGGAACTAAGTGTGTCCTTTGATCTTCTTAGGTGATGTGGCTGTCATTACCCACAGCCCTTCAGCCTGTGACTTAGAATTTTGACTGAAGAGATGACATGAGCTGGGAGAGGGAAAAGTGTCCTCAAACTTTACCCTGTTCCAAAGTCAGGCACTCATCCCCTCCCAAGCACCTATTTTCCAGTCCAGGAAACAGCCTTGCCTTAGTCCTGATGGCCTCTGGCTGTTCTCATTGGAGGTGCCACCTGCTGTCTGTAAACAGCTACCCTGGGCCTGGTTTCAGTGGAGATCTGTTTATGGATCCAGGTTCCAGGCCCCCCCAAAGAAGAGGTTCACTCACTCCCTCAGGAACTACTTACTTATAACATACTTCAAGCCTGTAGGAAAGTACCAAGGAATGTCACACAACCAAGATGTGCCAAAGAGCCAAGAATCCTCACTTTGCAGTGTCTGCCCCCTGTCTCGTTTTTCTGGAGATTAAGTGGAAGCAAAGGCAACCCTCCTCTCCTCCTGTCTGCAGAGGTTTTATTCTTCATCTGACAGTGGTTGGGGTCCTTCCCACGCCTGCTCCGAGCTATCCGTATGCACATGCACACAGGAAGTGTGCGCACCCAAGCTTCAGAACAACAGAACTCACAGAAATGACCTCCTGATGCTTGCAGCCTGATTTTTGCACTCCATTACAGACTAGAAGCCATGCTTTTAGATCAAAAGCATACAGGTCCCCCTCCCCAGCTTTGTGTGACATTATTTAGTTTTCCTTTATGGATGAGCCATTGTTTTCGACGTATCCACATTCCAGCCTTTCCGTCATCTCACTGGCTGGCAGAATAATTGTGGAACTGTTGTTTTAGTTTACATGTCCCCAAACCCAGGATAGTTGGATAGTCCTTGACTCATTACTTCTTCTCTCAAATCCTTTTCCAACTTCTCTACCCCTCCTGCAGGCAGAATTTAGACACGTCTCATTGATTTTCAAGAATTCTTTATATATTCTGTACAATTGCAAATGTCTTCTCCCAGGCTGCTTCTACGATCAACACTAGCCATAACCAAGAATTGGGAAGACAGTTTACAGGTAATGCTTGTAGTACATGCATGAAGACCTGGTTTCAGATCTCCAGAACCCACATAAGAAAGCTGGGCATAGCAGTGCCATCCTTGAGCCCTGAGATAGCAATGACAAGAAGATTCCTAGGGCTTGATGATCAATCGTTCTAGCAGAACCCATGTGTTCTGGCTTCAGCGAGAGACCCTGGCTAAAGCAGTAAGCTGAAAATCAAATATAGGAAAGCACCCAGTGTCAACCTCTGACCTTCATACACACACACACACACACACACACACACACACACACACACACAACATAGACACATCACATGCAAACACCACACACACATACACATACATGCACCAGTACACAGGGCACTCTTAAAACAACCTCAGGAGCTTATTAATACGGCTTGAGGCACTTCTAGGATTTGCTCTGTTTTAGGTCTGTGACTGGGGGTGAGGCTGGTTTTGCTCACCTGAAACACATTTCGTATTCTTCTACATATCTCAAAAGATGTAACAGTCTTTACTCTTCAGAATTTGGTACCCTCGTACAGTACCAAATATTGCTAAAATCAATTTGTGTAATGAAAAGCAGATTCTGGGTCTGCCGAGTCTGAGTCTGGGAACCAGAAAGCTGGGGCAATGTCCTCCAGCAATGGCTTGACTTGGCTGTCATTCCATTAAACCGGTCCCAAAGCTGGTGACCCCACATCCTATGCCCACGGTGCCTGGGAGCATCCTGAGAGATAAATGCATGCCCAGGCACACATGGTATATTTGTATATGTCCAAGGAGTATCTTTATTTTAATCTAGCAGCCTAATTGATGAATTGAATGCCAAGGAAGCCGTTTTATGGCACCAACCCCCTCCCCCATGTGCATCATGGAAAAGTCATTTAGTCACTTTTTACTTCGCCACTCATTTCCACTAAAATAAACACAGAGCAGACTCAGAAAGCCCGTGCTGAGGGCAGGCTCAGTGAATCTGTGAGCCTGTGGCTGGAAGCCTAAAATATTATTTTGAATTAACCTATTAACTCATTTGAGATAATTCTGTCCAGATTTTAGTCTGTATTTGTTCAACTGATTTATTGTCTGTTTTTCTTTCTCTCGAATGGGACTCATTAGATTTCCCCGAAGCAGTGTTTTCCATGTTTTCTTTTACTACTTTTATTTTTTAGAGTTACTTTATCTCCTAATTATTGAGTTAGGAATCATGTAGTCCTAATTACAAAACCCAGATTTACCGTGTGCCCATTTCAGTGGACAAGTCTGTAGGGGGATGCATGCCTAGGCATCAGACAGCCCTTTAAAAGGATGTCGGTTACACTTTGAGCAGTATTGTGCTCATTTAAATATTTCTGTAAGGCTCTAGAGATTGATGACCTGAGATTGGATTTCTCCTCACAGCTGGACATGCAGCAACAGTGGGAGGCTATAGAGCAAGGCCCCCCATCTCATAGGCAGCCAGCAGCAGAAGCAGAACCTCATTGGAAAGTAGCAACAGATGAAGGAACTTCAGCTTCCAAGTTGGACAGTCTTGGGTTGGGGTCTTGTTGGCCTCAGTAACTTGGTTAGGATCCTGGTACAGCCATTTGGGTCATTTCTCGTGAAAGCTAGAGTGACTGTCCTGAAGTTGTGATGACTATCTGCACTGGCTACAGCAATGCCAAGAAAGCCGGAGGTGCAGAGGAAACCTGAAGTGGGTCTTTGCACCCGCCTCCCTGTAATAGTTCCTGCCTGACTTCTAAGCATACCATTGTGGGTGTATCTGAGGTTTCCCACAAACTGGAAACTGTCCTAAGGAGAGAAAGCTTACACTTTGATCACTTGTCGATGAAGAGGGAGAAAGAGTAGAGGGAACACAGAAAGAAAGAGAGCCAGGAATGAGAAGGGGGGTTGTAAGGGAGTAAAAGAGAAAAAGAAAGAAAGAACAAGGAGAGGGAGGAAGAGAGAGGAAAGGGGGAAGAGAAATACTAAGAGGAAGAGTTGGGAGAAAAAACAGAGAAAGAAAAAAGAAAAGAGGGAGGGAAAAGAGGGAGAAGAAGGAAAGGGGACAGAGAGAAAGGAGAGGAAGGAAGAGAGCGGAAAGAGAGAGGATGGGGATGAGAAAGAAAAGGAAGAAGGTAAGAGCTGGGAGAAGGAGAGAAAGATAAAGAGAGAGTTGAAAGAGGGAGGGAGGAAGGAAGAGAGGGGAGAGAGAGAGAGAGAGAGAGGGAGAGAGGGGGGGGAAGGAGTGACAGGGAGGGGAGGAGAGCTGCCAACCTTAACCTTGAAGAACTGACAGCTTATCTTGAACAGGTGACCATGGTGACTGTTAACTGCAGAGAGTGCCTGAAGACCTCATCGATGGGAAAAGTAGTTCACTCTGCAGGCTCCCTGAAGTCCTTATACCACTCAATTTTGCTAGAAGTACGCTTAAAAAATTAAATTGTCTTCTTTTAATTTTTAAAATTTGTTTATTTTATGTATGAGTGTATATGGACATATATGTCACATGTATGTCCATGTATTATGTGTGGCCTGGAACTGAATTTAAGGGTGGCTGGAAGCTACCACACAGGTGCCGGTAATCAGACCTGGGTCCTCTGTGGAAACAAGTACTCTTAGCCACTGAGTCATCTCTCTGGCCTCCTTTTAACTTTTAATAAATCCTCCAAAGGACTTCCGCAACAGCAAATCCTCATTCTCTCAAACCATATTACTAAGATGAACTTTGTATTCCAACTGCATTTGGATAAAACTGATATTCCCACATTTTATAGGGGTACACTAAAGAAAAATTTCCAGTAAAATAAATATTGACAAATTTTAAGGAGCAGCTCAGTAGGCGAAGGTGCTTGCCAGGAAGCCTGACAATCTGAGTTCAGTCTCTAAGACCCAGGTGGTGAAAGAGAGGAACTGACCCCTCGAGTTGCCCTCTGGCTTCCACACGTGCCGTGACAGGTGTAATGAACACGTGTGAACACAGGAAACATAAATAAAGATGTAGTTTAAGAACTTTTTTTTAAGGAATCCAAATCCATTGTTTTTGTAATGGCTCCATAAAATCTGAAAACCATTTAAAAACATTCTACTTGTCTCGAGGTGAACAAAATTCACTATCTTAAGAGCAGCTGTGGGGATTTTGTTGTTTTTGTTTTATCTTATAGGTGATATCTTTGAGAAACAAGAGAGCCACAACTAGCTACAGCTGGTAGCATTTGAGGACTCTGCAGAACAGCGGCAACGGTACTCTGCATAATGGAGTGATGTCAGATGACTCCAGATCTCAACTGTGTGTAGCATTGAAGTCACAGAGTATTTAAGTACAATTATGCAAATATAAACGGCTTCACCAGGCCTTATTTGGAGATGTTTTTCCCACAAAATATTATTTGTTAAACGACAGTGTGAATACCGGGAGTTTTAGACATAGTTGCAAGGGCCATTTTATCAACTGAGTTACTTTGACTCTCATCATGAATATACAGTTGGGTCTGTAGAAGACAGTATTTCCAGGGCCCAGGGAACAAGTGGAGAACACCACTGACAGCATGAGTTCTATTTTAGGAATCAATTACAAGTGAAGCACGAGAAAACAGCCCAAAGCGGGCCATTCTGAAGGCCCATGTGTTCCAGAGACATCCATCATCCACCTCTTCAGACCATCAGTCACGGCATCAAAAGATGAAAGTCCCATTTGCCAATCAAATCCCCTCCACAGGAAAGCACGTTAACTGCCAGGCAGGAGCCAGTGCGTAAACGTTCAGATGTACACCAGATCATGCTCCTGGGGAGTGTAAGCTTCGTGTTCTTCTGAGGGAAATCTTAAAAGGAATAATTACTAAAATGGGAGCGGCTTGAGTTCTTCCAGACTTCTAGGCATGAAAGATCCTCCCACGAATGTGGATTACTTCTCACATACAGCTGATGACTTACTGTTGGCCCGTTGATTTTTCCTGACATCTAAGTTGCCTGAATTGTCAAACGTGTTTCTTTTGTTCTTTACGTCACCTTTGCACTGAATAGCTGCCCAGCATTTGGTTACCTCTAAACAAAGAATAGTGACCCCATACACTAAGGACCGTTAATCACATCTATGAGGAAGAGGTTGAAGAACTAGGAAATGAAATTGGAAATACTCACGGAGATCATTCGTTATCTCCAAATATTTCAGAAACTGTTATTTATAATTATTTCGTTAATTTATAATTAATGTTGATTTATAATAAATTCATAATTATAATACATTTTAACTTATAATTAATTAATTTATAATAAATAACATTTATTTATAATTGATGTTAATTTATAATTAATTATTATAGTAAAATAATTTATAATTATTTCCAGAAAACTTGGCTAAGCTGATAGGGGGCAATGTTTGAAAGGAAAATTCTGCACAGCCACAGTGGGACAGAAACACAGTGGAGTGTCTGGTGAAGAATTATGTGAAGGCCTGGCATTTGTTGGGAAATAATACAAGAACAAGAACATGCCAGCTGGGAAAGGTAGGAACTGTGTAGACATATGTGGAATCTCTTGAGTTCCAAGAGCCTTGGGGATGGTTTGCTGTTTGTTTTCTGGGACGAGTCCTTACTGTGCTACCCAGGATGGCCACATGTCGTCCATATTGTAGCAATCCTGTCATTCTCAGCATCCCAAATCCTGGGGTATCAGACATGAGCCACCATGGCCAGCTCAACTCCAAGGGTCTTTACCTCAGGAGTTTTTGCCTCCTGGAGCCATCTCCCAGCATGCCCTTATTTGACAGGCCAGCTGGTGTACTGCTGTTTAGTCTGCAAACCACCAAACCATCCTGCTTCAGGCTTTTGTACCCTGCAAACCACGTACCCAAAAGCAAACTGCTTAGCCTTCGGGTCTGCACGTTCTTACCTATCTGAGTGGTGGTTATGAAGAACAGATTAGATAATTTATGTAAGAAGTAAGCACGGGGCTGCAGAGATGGCTCAGCGGTTAAGAGCACTGACTGCTCTTCCAGAGGTCATGAGTTCAAATCCCAGCAACCACATGGTGGCTCACAACCATCTGTAATGAGATCCGATGCCCTCTTCTGGTGCGTCTGTAGACAGTGACAGTGTACTTGTCATATATAAAATGAATAAATAAAATCTTTAAAAAAAAAGAAGTAAGCACAACCCCTGGTATATAAAACACATAGCAATTGCTAAATAATGGTCATGATTATTAGTCATTATGACCAAATGCCAGCTCTGAAGTCACTGTCTCCACAAGGCACCCACTCGCACCCAAATCAGACCCAGGTGTGGTTGGTTCGCCACAGTCATTTCTCACTCTCTGTGGTGCAGTTACTTCCAGCTGCTTTGAATTTGCTTAGAGATACTTGGATTAAATAGTAGAACTGCAATAAAGTTGTGTAAACCGGTATCCTGGGATGGTAGGGGTATATAGAAGTAAGAGTCGCCCTCTCTGGTCGAAGATTCCCAAATGCCCTGGTCTTTTGATTGCCCAATCCTCAGTTGTAGCTAAGTTTTAAGGCAAGTTGGAAAGTGACACAGAAACTGGGGGCGGGGGAGACACACAGAAAACAAGAGTCGGTAGAAAAGCTGGTGGGTTCCAACACGCTCTCTGTTTCAGCTGATAGTGCTATGCAATTGTGAGTTTCCTCTGCTGGGTCCCTGCCCAAGGTTATACACGACGCCAACAAACAGGAAGCTGGTGGGAGAGCATAGGAGATTCCATAGGAGTGGGCTGTATAAAGTGACTTTGGTCTTTAGATAAAGGAGTTAAAATGTTAAACCCCCAAAAGTTTTCCATTGGGCTAATTTTTAATTTGTGGTGCTCTACCACTGAGATGCACCCCCCCCACCCTCTTTTGACTTTATATTTTGATTCAGGGTCTCACTGGTCTATGTAGCCCAGGCTAGCCTTGAACTCACTCTGAAGCCCAGGCTGGCACTGAACTTAATATCACACCACCTCAACCTTCTAAGGAGCTGGGATCACAGGGCCTGTATGGCCAGGCCTGCCAATGGGGTTCGTAAAACAGCAATATTATCCCAAGCACTAACTGTTGGTGTTCCTGGGGAATGTAAGCTACGTGTTCTTATAATCGAAATCTTAAGAGGAATAATTGCTAAAATGGGAGCGTCTTGAGTTCATTACCCGCAATCACACATAGATACATGCACAACACTGAAATGAAGAAGAAAATTATCTTAAAACATTTCCTCAAACTTCAAATGTCTAAGCCCTAACCCTGTCTCTAGAGACAATGTTTTCAGGTAATTGGGTCAAATGAGAGTATAGACTGAAGTGATGCTGGTGTCCAATAGGAACAATGTCCTCACAAGGCACAACAGATCTACCATTCCCTCTCCTGCCTTCCTTCATAGTCTGTGTGGGAAGAAGATGGGGAGCTGGTCATCTACAAGACACAAAGGAAGAGCGCTCATGCAGAGCTGGCCCCTACTGTCCTTCTCCTCTCGGTGACACATGGTGAGAAACTGGTCTGTAGGATTCTGTAAGGATAAACTCTACTGCCCCGGAAGGGCCCATCCCCTAGCTTTCTGCTGCTGTTACATCCAGACTGTACGAATGTAGGGAGGACCACGTTCTCTCTGCTCCAGTTCTGCTCCCAGAAATGTGCACTGGGCTGAATCAGGGTATCCATGGAGTTACTTCTCTCTGGAGGAGCTAGTGAAAATCTGGTCTCCTGCCTCGCCTGCCCCTCGGTTCCTGACTTTCTCCATCTTTGACGTGGGTGGGCATCTCTCAAGTCCTACCATCTGTGTGGGCATTGTGTCTGTGGCTCTGAAGGTCCTGCCCTCATGAGGATCAGTGGGCTCGGTGTACAGCCCTGATGATCCAAGGTCCTGCTGCAAGCAACGCACATGCGCAAAGCCCCTGTTATCGTCTGTGTGTTAAGAAACAAGTTCCAGGGACAGAGCGTATCCGTCTTCATAGCACATTGAGTCTGCTGACACGAGAAAAGCTGACAAGAATTCAAACTCTCAAGACCGCTACAAAAACATATAATCATTTTGGCCAAATCAAAGCTAGAGGAAGGTGACATGAAACTTGTACAAAGCTATACCACCTCCTCCTCTATGCGCTTCTCGGCGCACGTCGTGGGTGGTTTCCGCCACAAGGCAGAGAGGGTCCGGCGCTCTTTTCTCCACCCCCCCCAACCGGGGTAGACCAGTACTCCCAACGGCACTTGGTCTTTTTCTTCAATTCTCAGAGGTCAACCAGATGTCTGAATACCCCCACCACCACACATACACACACACATACACACACCAGTTGATGAGATGTCCAAGGAAGCAGAGGAAAGAGGGTGGGGAGTACAGCTCTTGCTCATTTGAAAGCCAGATCTGACTGACTTGCCAGTGAGATTCAAAGCAGGGAGAGTGGGCACTCCTCTGTCCCTTTCCGTTGCAACCTCCGGAAGTGGAGAGGCAAGGCCCCTGACTGTAGGTAGAGAGTGGAGAGAGGGCAACAAAGGTGGCAATGCACAAGCACACATGTAATAAAAGACCACCTTGCAGATCAGTGTAAACCTATCCTCTCATCCACAATATTAGACCCTGCACTGAGAGAAGGAAACCTATACGCAAACCTTACAGATATGCACACATCATTAGTGTCCCAGGAATCATACAATTAGAAAAATATAATGAAGGGAAAATAGCATTCGAAGAGTAGCACTGATCATGAATAACTGAGCATCTGCTAATGAGCTATAAAGAAAATAGAAACTTCTGTCAGAGGAGAGATGTGTATTGTCTTAGGGCAGGACATTCCCATTTGTGGCTCTTGGGGCAAAGGGAAGGACAAGAGAACTTCATGCTATAAAAAGTATGCAAGGAGGAGTTGGAGAGATGTCTCAGCGGTCAGAAGCTCACACTGCACTTGCAGAGGATCTGAGTTCGGTTCCCAGCACCCAAGTCAGGCAGTTCACAACTGTCTACAGCTCCTGGGGATCTGATACCTCTGTCTGGGCAACTGTATACACACACACACACACACACACACACACACACACACACACACACACATTTAAAAATAAATCGTTTAGAAGCATACAAGGGAATAGTGAGGAGGAGCCACCCACGCTTGATATCTCAAGCTCGTCATATCCACTATGCTTATCGGAACACTAGTCTCCATTTGTGACTGGATGAGTGCTCTGCACAGTTTTATTTCCTTGAGCACAAGTAGAGATTATAAGTCTCTGTTGTGGTTTTAATATGCAATGCCCTCCACAGGCTTGTGTGCTGGACCCTGGGCCACCAGCCGGTGATATGATTTCCAAGGCTGTGGGAACTTCAAAAGCAGGGCTTGATTCACAAAATCGGGTCACCAGAGATGGGCCTTGGAGGGTTATACTCAGCCATTTCTAGCCAGCATGCTCCACTGTTTGGCTCTTGGCTGTGTGGACCTCTACCAAATGTTTCTGCAGACTCGAAGTCTGCCATGCTTTCTCTGCTGTGATTGACTGTGCCCTGTGAAACTGTGAGCCAAAATCAAGCCTGCCTTCCAGAGACTGTTTCAGCCAGGTGTTGTGATGACAGAGACACAGGAGTGGCTTGTACAGCTACTCCCTCCAGCACCTGGGGACCAGAAGTTCTTAGCTCTCTCCTTTTGAATATAAACTTTAAAAAGTAGAAATAAATTTCACTTTGTGAATTATGGTGCTTGTTCCAATTATTATTTTCTTGGCTTCCTGACACTGAGATCATAACGGCCTGAATTACTTGATGTGGAACAACCGGTAACAGGCTTGGAACCCCACGCTGCAGATCCAGCCTACTCAGTGGGGGTGCGACACTGGCATAAAGTGTGACAGGTTCAATTTGCCTTGGATTTTTTTTTTCGTGTTTTAAAATGTTCCTCGCATGACTGCATTATCAAGTCTAAGTCTCATGAATATTTAATACCACCTTACCCAACATCCTTAAAATTTTACTAATATCTATAAAAAGGTTCTCTAACTTCCCTTTTGAAATGAAATTTTCTATAACACTGAAATGTTCTTATAGTTTTTTGACAATTCTGCACAATGTTTCTTGGTCATAGGTACCCTCTCCCAACTCTTCCCAGACTGAAGCCCCCTCCCGACCCAGTCAATTTCATTTCTTCTTCAGTTTTTAACCCATCAAGCCCAATTCATGCTGCCCATATACTCTTGCATGTTTGGTCTTCCACTGGATCACAGTGGACCTGCCATGGGCCACATACTTTTAGAAAAACTGATTCTCTCCCCGTCTCCCCATTGCCCATAGCACCTCAGCTAGGGGTGAGAGGTTTGTGCCCACCTCACCTCTCCATGTTGGACTTTTTATAACACTGAAATTTTAAGTATAGTTTCTCGCCAATTCGGGTCAGAAGTAGGATTCATGTTTCATATATTTTGTTGTTCTTAAATAAGTATGACTTAAGTAATATACGTTTAAATAGGAAAACTATCATAGGAATGCTCTATTCTTTCTGAGCTAATTCTGATCCTATATTTAAAAATTAAGGGGTTGGGGATTTAGCTCAGTGGTAGAGCGCTTGCCTAGCAAGCGCAAGGCCCTGAGTTCGGTCCCCAGCTCCGAAAAAAAAATTAAGCATGCTTAGAGATTGTAAAAGCCACCTCCCAGTGTTTAACCACGGGACAGAGGAGCTAACCTTCCGTCCTCCTTGTGTTAATGTTTATCTCTTCTGCTTACAGCTGCCCTGGTAAACAATCACGTTTTCACATCATTCTCACTATGAGAAAATGGCCATTAAGACAATGAAAACCATTTGCCCTGGGTTTTATAGTTTATTCTAAAAAAAATGGATTGGGCTTTTTAAAACAACTGTATAAGAAATAATTTTTATTTTCCATGTGGAATTCTTTCCTGTCTGCTTCACCACCTACCCATCCTTGAGGAAGTTACAGCAGTCACAATGGTGTTTACTCAACACAACTCCTTCAGGGCTGTCACTTCTTTTTCATCTGGTAGACACCATCAAGTCATCAAATCGAACCGCTTATGCTTTAAATATCATTTGCCATTTTAACAATTTGTTAAATAAACGTACTCACCTCCTTATTGAGCATAGAGTGAGACTGCCGGGGTCAGAACGTAAAAGAAAGGAAGTCATTGGGCATAGGCAATAAAAGGAAATTAGAGCAGGAAAGATGAAGCCACTGGGAAACAGGAAGGCAGGAGCAGAGAAATGGGACTGAGTAGATGAATGATGCTCAGATGAGCACAAAGGTGTCCTTTTCTTGACCAAACAGAAGCCATTTAAATACCCCAAGCCCTTCTGCCCAGTGCATGAAAGGTTCGGCAAAATCAACACTATCTTCCAGGGTTGAATCACAACACCACTGAGGTGAGTCCTCCTAGCCCTCTGTCCTCTTTAACTCATAACAGTTTTTGTTGCTGTTTATTTTTTCTTTCTGCTTACAATTGCTTAGGTAAATCACACACTTTTAGAGTGTTTCTGTTACAAGACAGATGACCATGAAGTTAGAAAGTCTGTATCCACTATGATCTGAAACCAGGGTCTGGTGTGTTTGGAAGTTTCTCAAGGCCTACACCTTGCCACTCATGCTTCGGTGCCTGTCAGACCAGGTCAGGGGCATTCCATATGTGGATGCAGGAGATCCCTCTCCACTAACCCCTGACTTATCTTTTCCTCATGGGGGCTTTAGGCATATTAATACCTTAGACTAGAAGAGAGATGGAAGTAAGACTTCAGAATAAATATCACTGAAACTCTGACTTTAAAAACCTTTGTCCCACAGTTGTTTTAGGGAAATACCCATGACTGAGGGACTTGAACTTTCTTGGAGAAAAAGTATACCTGGATGCCCAAACAGATGGGACCGTTGGCTTACACAGTTGTGTAGATGTGGACTAGCAGAGTTATGGTCAAGAGTGATGGGACTGAGAGCATCTCTACAGTAGGAGAGTTGGGAATTGAGCATGTTGTACCATCAGAAAAGGAGGAGAGAAGGGACTGGGAAAGGAGGAGGTAAAGAAGGAAGGAGAGGGAGATGAACAAGAATCACCTACAATATAACACACCTCAGAAAAGGAAGTCAATTCACAAGCTCTGACCTTGGCTTTAAGGAAATGTGGCTTCAGAACATGGGGTTGTCACCCATCAAGTGGCTCAATGGGAATCAGATCAAATAGTGAGAAGTTCTGGAAGCTATCTGAGGCAAGGGGCTGCTTTGTGTATAAGATAAAGAAAGAAATGACTTCAGGAAGTGGTAAAGTACGCCTGTGACCTCAGCAGTCGAAAATTGAAGGCAGGAGGATTAGGAGTCCTAGGCTAGCCTCGCTCGTATAGATAGCCTCAGCTATAATGAGCTCAAAGCCAGCCTTGAAATCCTGTCAAGAAGGAGGAGGATAAGGAGGAAGAGAACAAGAGAAGAAGTAAAAATGGATAGACTTGTGAGCACACAAACATGTATGTTATATAGCCACAGGACACAATGTGATAGACTGATCATCCCAAATGCCCGATGAGACATGATTGGCACACTCTAGTGTAACCCTGACTCATTATCTGCTCCTTCTTCCTCCCCACTCTTTGCAGCTAGCTGGCTTCTAGCCTCCAGGTCCTCCGTTGGCATCTGTCCCCCTCTCAGAATAACTCTGTCACCTACAGGACCAGATGATGCTGCCATACACTAGGAGAGTTTCACCAAGTAACTGAGAGGTCTCATCCAGATAGGAATACTCTAAATAATGTTTTATTTGCCTTAATATCTGTGAGGATAGTTTCAGCATTTTTGGATGTCTTTTGTTTGATTACAGAAAACAAACAAACAAAGCCAAAATCAAAATAAAACCAAGCCTTTCCCCTTACTACCTCATGCCCATATTCTAAAGACATTTAGAAAAATTAATTAGAGAAACACCTTCTCCGTTAGGGGTTATGAAGTTGTGGGTGGTGTGGTCTACCACACGGGACCTGATGGAATGTGTGCTTTACACAGACATCCCACTGGAATGGAAGGGAGAGGAGAGCCACAAGGAGGCAGCATACCTTACCAGCCTTCTCTGCCTTCAAGACAGCACTCCTGGGCACACCCCTTTGAGAAATTACTCAATTTCCAGAATAGCTCTTCATTCTCAAAGCCCAGAAAAAATGATTCCTCAAATGACAGCCCGAGCAAGCCCTCCTGACCCCTCCCAAGCACTCTGTCTGTCTTTGCTGTCCTCACAGTGCCCTTGCTATGAAACAACCACCAAACCTAGGGGCCTCAGCCCAAGTGAAGCAGATTTGCGAGGTGTAAACCCGGGCATCGTTTGGCACGTTTGCTGCAAGCACTTCCTCCAGCAATCCTGCAGCACTGAGAGCAGAATTATTTTAAATCCTCTATGTTTTTAATTACTATTCTCAGGGTAGGGAAAATAAATGGATAAGCCACGGTCAAGCCACCCTCACCTTGCCTCTTTGCTTTTCCTTTGTTCAACAAGAATCTCTTGGCTCTCTCTCTCACTGTAGCACACTGCGTGCTCAGGTTAAGACAACATTCACATCTGCATTTGACCGTGCCCTTAGCCAGGGCCCACCTACCTCAACCTCCTCTTTTTCATAGCAGAAGCAAAAGCAGCTCTGTCCAGATGGCCAGTAGAATCATTTGTCTAAGTGTGGAACAGCGGTAGATGAGCTGCTGTTTTACTCTCAGGGTCAAGATGGTTAATTAGGCATTTAAACCTGACTGGACACTTACCCAGACCTAACCGCAAACAGTTTTTCAAGTGGTCCGGTGATCTGAAATACAAGTTAGTTTCAATTCACACTTATTATCAGTTCCTCCTTACAGCATTTAATTCAGAATCAGAATCTCTTCCTATTCAAGAAAGTGGTAATAACCTCAGTTTGGGACCAAGCGACTTTTCTTTCTGTCTAAAAGGGCGTTCTACAGATTACCGTTATATCCATCTGTGTCCGTTAGAGGAGCAAGCAGAACCTCCCCTGAAAAATGCTTCTTGGTGGTGCTCCAGGCCTGGATCCAATGAGGGCCCCTTTGGGCAGTCACAAACCCCTCTGCTGCCTATCCAGGTCCTTCTATATCACATGATCTCTGAAAACATCTCACTCAGAAGGAGAGTACATTTTCAACTCCAACACCAAGAGTTCACACTTCCTGCTTACTCCAAAGTCTAACTGTAGGATACTAGGAAACCAAAAAAACAGGATGAAGGGAGAGGTGTCCAAGGCTCTCAAAAAAAAAAAAAAACTGTCAGAGCCTCAACTTAAATGACTGTAGAGCGAGAAGACTAAAATAACAAAAGCCTGCAGAGCAAGCCAGTGGGATAGGAAGTAAGGAAGAATTAAGAGTTGTCCTCAAAGATCTAGATTCCACTGGTCAGCAAACCAGGGCCTGGGCAGGTTTCTGGACTTCAGCGTTGAGAATCCTTTCTTGATTAGGGAAGCACAGAAATCATTTCTTCTGAAGCCAGAAATCAAGTGTACAAGGTCTGCCATCCACACAGAGCCCTCTGCCTTACTCGAGATCCACCAATTTAATAATTGATCACATCCTGGAAGTGTGCTGACAGTAAGATCAGCCTCATATGTCACCAAACTACAGGGCGTTGTGACCAGCCTTGTGGACATAGAATTGACCCTCACAGGACTACCCAAACCAGGGTTTGAATGATGGTTCAGCAAGCTCGTGCTCTGTCACCAGCACTCGGTTTCCTTGTCTGTTACATGATATACCCCACATCAAATAAAGGAGAATGAGTGCACTGTGTGAGGACTTCAAGTGCAGGTGCAGAGGCTCAAGCCTGTAATTCCATTTACTGAGGATCCACACGCAAGAAGACCATGAGTTTGAGGTCAGCCTGGCCTATGGAGTGAGCTTCAGGCCAGCCTGGGCTACGGAGTGAGCTCCAGGCCAGCCTGGGCTACGGAGTGAGCCCTTGCCTTGTAACACTAAAATGGAAAACAAATGTTTTGCAGGGATACATGAGAGAGGGTGAAGGGGAGGATATATTTATAAATGAATATGTGTATGAAGATGCTGTACTACTAACAAACGTTTGAAAACTAAAAAAAAAAATCAAAAAAGCAAGAATATTCAAGAGTGAAATACTTGATATCTGCCTGGTGAAGCTCAGTTTCCTGCTGACTTCAACATCCAAACCACTACCAATGACATATAATAAGGACATGTGTCATTCCTTGAATAAATAATTTATTATTTTACTTGCATTTCAGTTTTTTTTAAAAAAATAAAACATAAGGTAAAATGAAAACTCATAGGATAGGACAAAACACGAATATAAGAAAAGCCCGAGAAAAGGCACAAGAGGCAGACAGGGGAAGAGCTCCACTCAGGCCACACCCTGGAGTCCCATGAAAACACTAAACTAGAACCATAAATATATACACATCCCGTTTAGGACTGAGTTGAACCGATAGGTTAAATCCAGCTCCTTAGTGAAGTAGCCCACTGCGCTGTGCTTACACAGTAGTGGTGCTCATGTGGGCGACAGCTGTCTGGGAGAACACTGGCCTTAAGAGTCCATATGGAAACCGCTTGCAAATTCACCACCTTAAATTGGACTGTTCAAAGTTGAGCCCCGTCGAACCATTTCGGGAAGGTAACTTCTCATCTCAGAGAGCACGTGTGGCCATGCGGTGTGACAGTGTGTGGTACCAGAAGTTATGTGTTCTCCTTGGGCAGCACTTCCACTGACTTGGCCTCTCTTGACCTCAATTTCCTTCCCAGAAGATAGGACTTAGACAAAATGGCTTTAATGTTCCTTCCCACTTCAAATTGGGATCTATAGGGACTCATGTTTTCTTCCTGAATGGTTTGTGTTCGTTAGGAAGTATCCGATACTGGTTAAGCCCGATGTTTGAAGCTTTTAAGGGTATTAGCGTATAAAGGTAACCTGAAGCTCGAAGGCTAAAAGATTCTGTTTTATGGGACCCTGTCTCCCTATTAATATTAGCTACCACAATGAGAGCACTTTAAAAAATTGTATTTCTACATTATCCCTTCAAACTTGTTATTCTCAGGAGACCTCAGGACTAAATCTTCCTTTAGCCGATTTGATATGAACTACTTTTCTCCGGCAGTTTTGAGGTGATATTTATTAGTCCTGCTCTTTCCAGATCTTAAAACACCCCAGGGGATTTTCAACATTTGGGAATTAATGACCCGTGTTATTATGCCTGTGATCAGTTTGATCTTTACACTCTTCCCCCCCTTTTTTACAGCTTGGTCTTTTGGGTCTAAACTGTAAGGTTCTTTAGAAGATAAGATTCAAACTAAGACTATTTTAATTTTATTTATTGTTAGTTATGTATTTATTTCTTTTACTGCTAGGATTAGAAGTTTGACCTGACGGCGACTTTTTATTTTTAAGTGGTTGTTTTCATTTAGTTTTAAAGTTAGCATGCGAAATAGTGTGCTGTGCTTTTCAAGCGCATGACTCATGGTGTCTTCTTCATATTCACCCTCAATACTCACCCTCATCTCTACCACCCTACCACCTCAGCTCCCTTTCCTCCCCTCAAACAGACCTCCTTCTGGACTGTCCGTCACAGGTGTACACACTTGTGCACGTTATTTATTTAAATCTAAATCATACCTGCGAGAAAAAATTACCCACCATCAACGTGGGACTAATTTTTGTTTCGTTTTGTGATTTGTGTTCTGAGACACGGTTCCTCTGTGCAGCCTGAAACTTACCCTGCAGACCCCAGACTCGGTGATTTGCCTGACTCTGCCTCCTGACTACAGGGATTCAAGGTGTGTGCCACCAGGCCCAACTTAACGTAGGACTAAGCTTTAACACAAACGAGTTTGGCAGTGACTCTTTCCCCCTTGTGGGAAGAGCAAATGTCTATGCAGGTAAATAGATAGCTTAATGAAGAGGCGTGAGGAGCTAACTAAAGGCCTTGGTTGGTTTTATTTATCATTGAATCCTATCATGGTTCCCCGTGTAGGACTTTATATATCTAAACAATAGTTAATGAGGCTTAAAATATTAAAGATGGGCTAAAGAGAAAATGCATACAATACAGGAGGGGGGAAACTGTGTGACCTACATTGTCTCAGACCTCCATGCTTCTTGTCACCTCACCTCCATTCAGCAAACACTACTGGGCAAGCCCTGTGAGCTTCGAGCTTTGGAGAATTTAACCATGGGGGAGTCAGGAGGGAGCCCTGCCTCATGGAAGTTATACCTTCTCAAAGCCGAGTGACGGGGTAGAAAATAACCTGCGTGCTTTAACCCGAAATGTATAGGGAATTAATTATTTTCAAGTGGGGTTGTTTATTTGATAAAATGTTCAATATGTACTTCAGTTGCCGGGTTACAATTTCCTCATTTGAAATCAAAGACTCTGGGGATTCTGAGCACTTTACCCGTTAAGATATCTGGGCACTCATTAGCTTATAACAGCCAAACTGAAAACACGGGACTGTGTGTGTCCCTGCTAGTCACCCATTGACAAAGCCAGCTGACACAGAAGGCAAGCAAACTGATGTCTGAGAGAGATGAACAAGAAGGACACCTACCCTGTGATGCTGGACTCAAAGTGAGTCCTGTGTGATCATTAGTAATTTTGCCGCACTCGCTTGGGCTGTCAAGATTTATTGTGTTAGCGTGTACGGACACCCACTCCCAGAGACATCCAGTTTATTATTTAACTCTGTTTTCTGCCATCTATGAGACCTCTGCAAACAGCTTCCCCCCTGTTAATAATGATCCGGGAACGATTAAACATATAGGATGAGTTCTGAAGCTCTTAGCTGTTTTCCAGGTAACGGAAGCTCCACTGACACAAGCATCCCAGCCTCCAAGAGGAGGTGAAGCAGCGCTACCCAGAGCGAGGGTGGCCGAGAGGAACCTCGGCTCTCAGCAGGAACCGCACGGCACAGATCAGTGAAGGACGGACGGGAGCAAGAGGTTCAATAACAGAAGGCTCGGTAAAAATCCACGTTGCTTAAGGGGAGGGAATTATTCTTAATGAAATCTTAGTTGCTATGCAAAATGATGGCTTCCATTACACTTCCATCTATTATATGCATACACACGGGCAATTTCACCTTGGTGTGCTCATCTCTACTAACCACCTTCCGTATCCCTCCGCCTGTCTCTCTGGGCCCATTCCATACTCAAACAGTCTCATTTTCTGCTTTCATAACACACACACACATGCACACACACACACACACACGTGCGCGCACACACACATGCGCACACACACACACATAAACACACACACACATACACACACAGACACACACACGCACATGCACACACACACATACACACACAGACACACACACACGCGCACACACATACACATAAACACACACATACACACGCAGACACATACATATACACACATACACACACAGACACACACACACGCGCACACACATACCCATAAACACACACATACATACACACGCAGACACATACATGTACACACATACACACACAGACACACACACAGACACACATACACAGACACACACACACACATACATATACACACATACATACACACATACATATACACACACAGACACACAGACATACATACACATACATACACACACACACACCTGCATCTGCATATGAAGGAGAACATATTATATTTTGTCTTTCTCCCCTCCCCCATCGCCCTCTGTCACTCCACTCTCTCCCTTCCCTTTAGACTATCTTCCTCCCTACACATGGTTCCCTTCTAATTCCACGTCTTCTTCTGATACCAATTCTGCACATGAGTGAACGCACACTGCACGTGTCTTTCTGAGTCACTCAACATGATCATCTCCATTTCCTCTGATTTTCCCTCAGTGACGCCACCGCGTTCTTATTTCCCAGAGAACAAAACCCCACCGAGTCCACGTGTCACAGCGTTGACTTGTACCTCTATCTGTTGATGGGATGTCTGTCTGTTGATGGGAGTCTAGACTGGCCCCATGACTGAATTCTTGTGAACAGCACAGCAGAAAGTGCAACACCTCCCTATGGTGCGTTGACTTAGAGCCCTGAGAGTATTTTCCTAGGATCAGTAGAGCTGGATCATGAGGTCCCTCCAGGCTGATGTCATAGAGACGACTCCTCCTTATTGTCCCTTCATCTTCAATGTTTGCTGACGTTTGTGTTGGGAGGGGTTGGCGGGGAGGCACAAGTTAGATACTTGGTTTCTTTGACTGTGTCTTGCCTCATTACCCTTCTTAGCCTGGCACTCTCCATGGTAGCCCAGGCTGCCTTCAAACTTGCAGCGACTCTCTTGTCTCCCGAGGTCTAGAAATACGGGTGTGATCAACAAAACTAGCTGCTGTCTTGAAGGCAATCATTCTAAAGAGGGTGAGGTGGAGTCACAGTGTGATTTAAATTCAATTTAAATTGAGCCTTGGTGGCTCAATGTGCAGAACACTTTTCCCGAGTATTAATCAGCCATTCATGTTTCTTCTGAGGAATATCTGTTGAACCTGCTCGCCTGTTCCTTAACCGGACAGTTTGAGGCTTTAATCTCCGGAGGTATTTTCAGATTCTAGATACCAATCCCTGATATACAATTCCAGGTTTCCTCCCAGTCTGTGGGCTCTCACCACTCTGCCACACAGAACGTTTTCCTTCTGTGGGGTCTCATTTTTCACTCTGCACCGTCATTCCCTGGGCTGCTGGAGTCCTTTCCAGAAGTCCTTGTTCAAGCCTCTATCTTAATGTATTTTCTCAGTGTTTCTCTCTAGCTGTTTTGAGTTCCTGGTCTTACATTAAGAACTTTGTTTCAGTTTAACTGACTTTTGTGCAGGTAATACACAGGGATCTAATTTCATCTTCTACATCTGAAAGAGAAGGAGATTTTTACCTACTGTAGACTTTCTAAACGGTGTATTTTTTTTTTCAGGAAAAAAATTATGTTATTAAGAGTTTATTATTATTCCCCCAACTAAAACATGGAAAAGCAGAGGCCAACTTTAAGTATTTCCAAAATTTTCTGGGGTGCCCTTTCCACACACACAGACAGCCCAGGGACCCATCACCTCTAAAGCACAGAAGTGGAAGCCTAAAGTTAAGATTCAAGGTTTAGTGCTACTTTGACAGGTGACAAAACCAGAGGCCATAAGTGGTGTAGCCCCTGCCTTCCTCCCTTCTCTGTACTGAATTATTAGAGCCCCTCTGCCAAACAACACTCTTGGGGACAGACAGTGCCTGCTTCTTGGTGGGTAGTGGCTCTGGCACCCTGCCAGCATTTGTACGATGTAAACAGGCCATCCACACCTCCCAGCCAGGGCACTGTAACTCTTCCTGACACCGCTCTGCTGGTTTGCTTCACTCGTGGATGTCCACCGCGGCACTGGACTATGGCAGTCTCGTTCCTCCCAAGCTGTGAGCACTATATGACAGAGGAACTGCTGTGTGTCTCATGACCAGTGTCAGGCATCAAGGGTGGGATAGCACACTGTGGAAGCCTCTTCCTCACTGGCAGGTCCGAGAGACGATGAATAAAACGACCTTTGTAGGTGAGTGACTTTGAGGACGATACCTCACCTCTCTGTATTCATTTCCTCGTGTATAAAAATATAAACGAGGGGCTGGTGAGACGGTGCATTCTGTGTGCAAGCCCGGAGACCTGAGATTATTCCTGGAGCCCACATAAAGGTGGATAGAGAGAACCAACTCCACAAAGGTATCCTCTGATGTCCACACACCCACTTTGGCCTGCATTCAGCAGGGAGATAGTGAGAGGGAGAGAGATATGGAGAAAAACAGACGGACAGAGAGAGAGACAGAGAGGGAGAGACAGACACAGACACAGAGACACAGAGATAGACACATATACATACACACAGACACACAGAGATGAGCCTATTTCCAAGGAATACTATAAGCACCAGAGATGTTGATTGCAGTTGATAGTTTTCTTCCCAGTCATTCCCTGCCAGGAGTGATGCGTCAGAACATGTTTAACGCTCACCAAGAACCTCTGAAGCACACGAAGGGATTATGACCAGACCCTTTCTCACGCGTGGTGATGAAATACGCAGAGGCAGGGCACAAAGTGTTCTAGATCAAGTAGCTCACCATGGCCAGGCCTGTGCTGCTGGTTCCAAACCCTTCCATGGTAGAGAGAGACAGCAGGCTACTACACCACCCACTCCACCCTGGAGACAAGGGCAGACTGCTTGACCTTTGTGATAGCGCTTGGGAACCGGATGGCAACTCCTTGTTGCTGTTCTGCCTCCACTGTTAGAGAACAGGGATCCTGAGGGCCGGGGTAGGATTTGCTGATCTTTATCTGTAGACTAGTTTCTAAAACAGGGCTTTGCCCACTGTGCCCTGTGGTCATCTTGTGTCAGATAATAGATAACCTCTAGTGGCACTCGGTTTTTTTGGAGGCAGAGTCCCCTGCTTCCTTCCTCTCAGGGTGTCCTGACATGGCTACACACTGGACTAGAAGGATGAATCAGAGTCCGGAATGGGTGGAACTCTGCAAGATTCCAGGTCCCGCTGGGACAGAGTGCCAGAGGGGGTGGGGGTAGAGGGAGAGAAGGCCTTCTCCCAGGATCTAAGCGTTATAGGTCTTTTAGGTGAAAGCCTTCTCTGATGATCTTCAACGAAAAAACTCGGTGAGTTGATGTTAGCTTGTGAGCATACATTTCATTTGGGGTGAGCCAGGGGGTATTTATGGGCTTTAGAAAGTGGGAAGGAGTTTTTAAAGTTCTCTAAATGCCTCCTTTGCATGGAGAGGCATCCCAGGAATCTCAGGTACTTACTGGACAGGTTCTTATCAACCAGAGGAAGGAAACTGAACCTGGAATCTCACCAAGGCTAAGTGACATTCTGCAGGGAGAGGGAACAAGGATTTCCAGCTCCCCAGACAAGGTCGGAGAAGGAGAAGCCCTGTGATAAAGGCAGTGTCCCATTTAGCACCGAGCTCCAAGGGCTGTGTGGATAATGATAGACTTAGGCCTTAATGAGCAAGGCGTGACAACTTCTGCTGCAATTTGGGTGTGAAATGTCACCCAAATCTCAGTGGGGTGGAGCCTGGTTCTTGATGGTGGTGCTCAGTAAACAATGAGATTTTTAAGAGGTAGGGCCTGGTAGGAAGTGCACGGCCAATTCTCTTTGTTCTCCTCTAGTCTCCTGACTTTGCCCTGCCAGCTGTACCTGCTTTAGACGCTCTCCTGACCCTAGACGCAAAAGCAGCGATGCCAATTACAGTGGTTTGAATGAAAATGGCCTCCATATGCTCAAATATTCGAAAGTTTGGTTCCCAATTCTAGTCTGTTTAGGAGTTATGGCCTTGTTGGAGGAGGCATGTCACTTAAGGAGGGGTTTGAGGTTTCAAAAGCCCATGCCAGCCGGGGATAGTTGATTCTCTTTGTGCACCTCACTGGTCTCTCAGCCATTGCTCCAGCATCGTGTCCGCCTGCTGCTGTCATGCTCCCCACCATCACGGTCGAGAACTCTAACCCTCTGGAGCCACGAGCCTAAGTTAAATACTTTCTTCTACGCGTTGCCTTGGCCGTGCTGTCTTCGCAGCAATTCCTCTGATAGCCAAAAAAAAAAAATATTAACTGAGATTCCTGCCATCCTAGTCTCCTGTAGCAATGTGCCTAAAACCCATCTCTATCATTAACCCCCGAATCATGCAGTTCTCCTGGGGTCCCTTCATCTGTAACAATGCCCATCTTTGCTTAAACGCCCTGCAGATCCCACGCACTGACGGTGAAGCAGCAGCTGCCTACAGATGAGGCCAGTGTGACATTTCTCCCTAGCTCTTCCGTTCTGCCTGACACACCCAGCGCCCATCCCCATCACCTCTCCTGATTTCCTTAGACTCTCGATTGCCACTAACAGGTGTCCCTGCCTCCAGTCCTTCTCGGCTTCTTCCGCCCCCACGTTGTTTCCTGCTTCATAATAAGCCAGAACCTTAGCTCTGCACATTTATGGAGGAATTTAGAGGAAGATTAGTGTGCTTCAAAGGAGAGAGTGGAACACCAAAACAGATGAAAGACAAAGAGATCACCTTGCTCATGAGACAAGGGCTCTGTACAATCTGCTATTTATAAATTACTCTTTTCCCTTCATTCTGTAAGAAGAAGCTAGCAGAGTGAAGAAGGGTTGTGCCAAGCAGCGTTGTGAGCAGGAGCACTTGTCTATTAAAAAGAAAGCCCACACCAGCTCTGGGTTGGGTCAAAGTAGAAATGTCAGGAGCCGCATAAAGGCACTCGGAGCCAGGTGACTTCTTCTACAATGAACCGAGAATCAACTTGTCTCATGAAACAGGCACCATCCAAGAAAGTGCTTGCCCAGCCTAGGACTCTGCATTCTGAAGCCAATGAGCCTCGGGCTTTATACATACACTGGCAGTGGCATTTTAAGAACGTATTCACCATAAAGAAGAAGACAGGGAGGAGGAGGAAGAGGAAAAGGAGGAGGAGGGGGAGAGGGAAGGAAGGAAGAGGAGGAGGAAAACAGTAACAACTGTGACAGGGTTGAAATTAGAAAAAGTATTATCATGTACAAGTCCCGCCTCTCTTTATCTGGACTGGCTACACTCATCTAGCTATGAGCACTGTTACATGTGAGTTCATTACAATACAGTGAAGGAGGAGGAGGGAGAGGAAGAGGAGGGAGAGGAAGAGGAGGGAGAGGGAGAGGAGGAGGAGGGAGAGGAGGAGGAGGGAGAGGAAGAGGAGGGAGAGGAAGAGGAGGGAGAGAAGAGGAGGGAGAGGAGGAGGAGGGAGAGGAAGAGGAGGAGGAGGAAGAGGAGGAGGGAGAGGAGGAGGAGGGAGAGAAGAGGAGGGAGAGGAGGAGGAGGGAGAGGAGGAGGAGGAAGAGGAAGAGGAGGAGGAGGAAGAGGAGGAGGGAGAGGGAGAGGAGGACAAGGAAGAGGAGGAGGAGGAAGAGGAGGGAGAGGGAGAGGAGGGGGAGGAAGAGGAAGAGGAGGGAGAGGAAGAGGAGGAGGAGGAAGAGGAGGGAGAGGGAGAGGAGGAGGAGGAAGAGGAAGAGGAGGGAGAGGAAGAGGAGGGAGAGGGAGAGGAGGAGGAGGAAGAGGAGGGAGAGGGAGAGAAGAAGAAGGAGAAGAAGAAGAAGAAGAAGAAGAAGAAGAAGAAGAAGAAGAAGAAGAAGAAGAACAAGAACAAGAAGAACAAGAAGAACAAGAAGAACAAGAAGAACAAGAAGAACAAGAACAAGAAGAACAAGAAGAACAAGAACAAGAACAAGAAGAACAAGAAGAACAAGAACAAGAAGAACAAGAAGAAGACCAGCAACAACAACAAAGAGAGAGAAAGAGAGAAATGGTTTCCTTGGCAGGGAGAGGGGGTGTAGAATAAAGAACTTGAAAACAGCAGGGAAAAAAAAAAAACATAACCCAGTGCAAAAAGTTGAAGAAACCCACCAAGAAATACTGCTGAGATCTTCTTTTCAGAGTTTTTGACTTAACTCAGAAGTCATGCCCTCAGCAGACTCCAACCCAGTGACCAGACACATCGTACACACTCCCCCATATACAACCAGTGTGAGCTGCACTCCAGAAAGTCTTGCCAGCACCTTCATGGGAAAGGAGAGCTTGGGTTGTTCAAGACCTAGGCCAACGGCTTTCTCTTCCCACACAGTGGGGAAACAGTTGGATTATACATCAGGGTCTGGAGGCTTCAAACAATAGTACCAGGAAGTTAATGGGACCAGGACAAGGAAATAGCCATGACTCCACACTCCATAAAATGCAAACTAGCATCAGAGAAAAAGTTATCCCAGAAAGAAATGGGGGAAGTTGAGCTGATAAAACAACTGACGGGAATACAAGCGCCATGTGGCGTTGCCAGGACGGGATAGAACATTTTTTTTTCTGCTGAAGAGTAATGTTACTCCCCAGAACTACACAGGCAATGTGAAATTAGTGGGAGGAAATGTCACTTTGGGTACCTTTCTGACTAAAACTCAATCACTGTGTGCGTAGGTGTTACGGTTTAGTGTAAAGAACACGTTATCGCCTTTTAAAAAAGACCACTGCATGGCTTCCCGTGTACCTTTTATGGGGCATAAATAAATGTACATTGAGTGAGTCAAATAGCAGGGCCTGCTCAGGAATTAGATTTTTTTTGTTTTGTTTTCAACGTTGTATAAAATATACTGTTTTTTCTAACAGATAATTAACATTTCACGGAGTCTGGCTCCCCGGCGGCAATGGGCTCCGGCTGACTCAGGAACCACAATGGCATGGTGACCACCTCCTCCCCCTCCCAACCGCTCGGTGGTTGGCAGAGGCTGGAGCGGAGGTGGCCAATAAAGCTGGAAAGCAGGCGCCTTCTCTCCAGTCTTGGGTCCCCTCTCCCCTCCTCGGCTCTGGAGGTCCACAGCGTTCTTGCATTCGCCTTTTTTTCCTGACACCACTGAACTCCAAGGTCCTTATTGGCAATGCCCCTTGTCGTGTACCTGTGAGCATGGCCTACACAAGAGAGTAGCTTCCCAGCCCTTCCTTCTCAGGAGTCCTTTCAAAGTCTTGGTCTCAATACATCTCAGCTACCCAGGGAGTCACCTCCAGAGAGAGGCCACCCCAGCAGCCTTGGTACCTGTTTGGCTTCCTTCTTGCATAGGTACTGTCTAAGTTCTCGAAATAATCAGATCCCACTCTGGACGCAGGCCACTGAATAAGGCGAGTCAAAGATATTCGGGGACAAGAGGACCTCATGAAACTCTCCCAGCGGGTGAAAGCGTGCTAGCGTTAAGAAACCAGTCAAGCCAAGAAACTCCTCCTGTCCCATCCCCAGGCCCGGAGACTGCCCCTATTCCCAACACACACGCATTCCTTGGACATATCCTGACTCTGGAATAGAACTGAAAGTATTACACTGTGATCAACTGCTGAAAACCACCACGCTCCTGGGATGTCAGGATCCCGGGGAGGGGATGGCAGGCAAGCATCTAGAGTCCAAAGAAGCATGCACTGTCCCCAGCGCTGTCCCCAGCCTGTCCTTGGTTTGATCTTCCCCAGATATCCACTGCGGTTCCTTTACAACCACCCCCACCCCCAAGACAGGTGTTCTTATATCAGTCCAGCGCCTCCTATCGAGTCCCAGGAATGGTTTGGCCCACAAGGCCAGAGCACCTGGATTAGAGTGCAATTTAGATTTTTGCCTTCTAGACATTGCCGTCTTTGATTGTGGGCCGCATTTACAAACCACGAGCACGTGCAAAAACTGAAACACCTCCCACCCCAACTCACTGCACACTAACACCCGGAAAGTGTACCAAAAGCCAGACATGTAAAGCCTAGACCGGCACTTTCCAACTTCAGTATGTATCAATCTCCTGTGGGTATGGGAGGAGTCTAAATTAGGGTCCACAACAGATGGCTGGTTCCTACCCGCAGAATGGAATATGTAGTTGCTAGGCTCCTAAAAGAAACTGACCCTGGTAGTTTCGTTCCCACCTTTTGATAATGTGTGCCAAGTTCTGTGCTCCCTGGACTTGAAAGAGAAGATCTTGGCCTCTCCCCCTCCCCGCCCAAAAAAAAAAAAAAATGAGTGAGCGTTCACCCCGGGAAGGAGATGCTTTCTTAGCAAAGGGTGCCTAGAGTGAGTTCTCCGACTTCTTTCTTGATTCAGTGGCTCAAGCCCGACCTACACAAAGTATCTCTCTCCTCACCACCAGCAGGGGCAGCAGAGCGCACCCTGTTTTCAATGGTCTCTTTCTTTCCGTCCTTCTGGCTGCGCACGGCACGCGCGAACGCACACAGGCTGCGGCTCCTTCTGCCTGAAGGTCCTTAATCTCCAGTCACCGCTTGACACCCACAGAGTCTCTCGTGGAAGCTAATACTTATCCGACCTCGAGAGGACCTGACACTGATGTCACAGGCACAGCCTTCATCCTTTAAGTCATTTCTGCGGTAGCCACAGCAATAAGAGAAGCAGGCCATACAGGTGAAGTAGGTACCCCATGAAAATAATGGAGTTTTTAGCACCTGCAACCGTCCTTCTTATAAAAATCAATAAGATAAATAATTTATGAAAACATGAAGTTTTGCCAGACACCTTCTTTGGTTTATGGATATATATTTTACTCGACTTTAGTGCATCCCCCCCCCACTATAATTCAAATAACCTACCATCCCTAGCTACCACTGTCCTTTAAATAACTTGTCCTTTAATAAAGTGGCAGTGCTTTCAAAGAAAGGGTGACACACAGGTTTCCACTGAAGCCCTAATTCTAACACCCTGCTGAGGCCATGACCAGAATCCAATGCCCTCCCCACCCCCCAAAATTCTGACACTTGACCTTTAGCTCAGCGAAAGGTAGCACAATGATTGATTAGTGATGTCTGCCACAGAGAAAAGAATCTACACGCGCACACACACACACACTAAGTTCTCTAGCATATACATTGTGTGTGTGTGTGTGTGTGTTTTATAGTTACTTCTATGGTTTAGATCTGAAATATTCCTTGTGAACTTGTATTTAATAGAAACGTGGTCCCCTGCTGGCCACGTTTGGGGGGGGGGGCATTTGGAGAACTTAAGTGGAGGGGCCTCCCTTGCCTTAAATAGATTTCTTGGGTTATAACCAGACCACATTTCAACCAGAGATCCCTCTTTTTCCCAGTATCCCCAAAATAGAAGAAGCTTCACCCCCAGCTCGCATGTCATGAGTTCACACGCCAGCGGCATGCCTTTCCCTAAACAGTGGACCATATGGTCCCCAACCAAACGCCTTGAGCGTAAGTCAGGTTATTTCACCAGTGAGAAAAAAAGAGCTAACAGCGACTTTTACAACGAAAGCAGAAGTGGGCACTGCCCCGAAGGTAAGCGGGGAACTTTTATGAAATGCAACTCTTCTGAACATTCGCTCTAAAGTCTCATAAAAGACTCCTTGAGATTGGCCCCAGGTGTAGCCATGGTTGCCAGGGCGTTCTGAAGGGCTCGCTGCTTCCTTTTATGCAAGTCACCACACCTGCTCTCCTTGGAACGAGGCCTGACCCTTGTCCCTGGGAAATGCTGCTCTGCTTTAACGTCTAGGATGTGTGTGGGGTGAACGGCCCCAAATACAAAGCAAATCTACAACAGTCGTCTTCAACTTGGAGTATTCCGGTTTGTTCCTCTGCCGCATACGGAAAGCAGCCGCGGGTGGGCTGAGGAAGGTTTTATTTGACTTATGTTTCTACATCACAGTCACTGAGGGAGGCCACGGCAGGAGTTCAAGGCATAGATGGAGCTGAGATCAGGAGGAATGATGCTTACTGGCTTGTTTCCCTGGGCTGGCTCATTACCCCAAGCTCAGTCCCACCTGCCTAGGGATGGCACCGCCCACAGTGGGTTGAACCCTCCGAGATCAATTCGTAACCAAGGAAATGCCACACAGACACGCCTTTGGGCCAGTCTGATGGAGGAGATGTCTGGACTCCCTCTTCTCAGGTGACTCTACTTTATGACAAGTTAAGACACAAAAAATTAACCAGCACAAAATGGTTTCTTTCCTTGCTCCTCCACCCCACCCCATAAGGAATATTCTTAAAGATCCAGGGGTGTTTTCTAACATGACAACAGGTGGAGAAGACAAAGAAGGAAGTGGTGTTGGCTTCTTACCGGAAGAAGCAGACTACGAACAGGCCAGCTCCCGAACCGTCCAGAGCTACAGGGCCTCTCCAGTACTGAGCTGGGAGACACTGGTGCAGGGCAATGAAATTCAGTAACAGAGTCTGTGAATCATCCTGTAACTTCCATAACTCCTCTCACTAAACTGAGAACAACACCGTCCCACTGCCCCCTACCCCAGAGGAAAACAAGCCCGATTCCTGACTTAGGCCTGAGGAAAAAAATGCTATCTGTATAATGTCTTCCACAAATTAAGGGGAACTGTGTTTATAAATTCCTACGGCCCCAGTATTTCTGCAAAACCAGATGCATGACAAACGACTTGCACCTTCCAATATGAGCGTGACACCTGCAGCTCTGGCAAATTTGTCTCTGTGGCTGGCAGGGTCGCCTGTCATACCCTGACCACAGGGCCGTGAGACTAAACAAGGCTTCTCTTGTATTCGCTGCTCACACGCGGGCGAGTGATAACTGTACTTTCCTTCCGCTTTTTAGATCAAAATATTTTCATGATTTCTGACCCCCCCACCCTTGAAAAAGAAAAACAACATGCTTAACATGCTACGAAGTTAGAAAATAAATATTAAAATCTCAGTTCGCTTAAAACATGAACAAGAAGGAAAAAAAGTTTGTGGGATTTTTTTTTCTCTCTCTCTCCTGATCAAGTAATGAACAAAATCAGCTGCAATGGTAGACTTTTAAACTGCAGCGTTTGCTGTAATGGGTCTGTGGTTTTGCAAGGCAAACTCAAAAGTTATGACAATCAACTCTATCCCACAGGGAGTTTGCTTGTGTAAAAACTGGTTTGGGGAAAGTATGGTCCGCAGAATCAAAGATTCCAATAGAGGCTGGGTTTTCTCAACCCTTAATTCTTCTAAGATTCCTAATTGGGCATTATGCAGTTAACTGTGAAGGACCCTCGGAGAAAACAAAAACCAAGTTTCTTTCAGATCTTTAGAAACATTAAAAGCTAAGCTTTCAACTCCAGCCAAATGCCATTACCATGAGTTTCTTCCCGTATATTGTTTAGTTACAAACGCCATGTCCTTGATATTATATATGGTTCAGAAACTTTAAAATTATAAGGCATGACTCCAGGACTTATGGTGCCAGAGGCAGACTGTGGCTGACATGGCATGTGATACGTGTGTGTTGTAAAATGTCACTAACGATAAGGGGGAACTGTGAGGTTCGATCAAAAGACAAATCCCCACTAAAAGTTCTTCGAACAATGGTATGCGCTGAAATGGCCATGTCTCTTGGACCTGGTGGGAAAACGGCCCAAGTAGAAATGTTATGAACCTACAAGAGGTATGTTTCCAGCTTTGAGCCTTCCATGTTTGAAAGGACTTCCTGAATGTTCAGACTTCAAAGTAATTCTTCCGCTGGGGTGGCAATGGGGGCAGGGATCACAACACTCTTAAAGATGTGGCTCCTCCAACAACAGCAGCTGTGTCAGCTAAGACAGTTCATTGCCTGACAGCAGACCCTACTGTTCCTGTCCTTACCTTTATTTTCTGTAACTTCAAATTGGTTCTGGAATTTCGCCAGCCTCCTTATCCATTAAAACCACAGAAGCACTTGTCCTCACAGTCACTCACACAACAGGCAGCCATGTTGTTCCTGTCTCCCATCCTGTACCCTCACCTGCATCCTCTGTCTTAAGCGTCTCTCGGTGTGGTTGGAGAGGAAGGAGAAGAGAGTCCCCCAGTCAGATCATTAAGTGCCTGAGTGGGGTGGCACATCTTGATGGTAAAGATTCGTTTAAGCCTTTAGATTTGGGATGACTGGCTTGGCAGAGAAGAAAGGAGATATTTCTCTTACTGCCTTGAAGAGTATGAACAAAAACATTTGGGAGCGAAAATGTTAAAACGTTTCTACAGAGTTAGTCCAGGACCATCACCACCGTGAGTGCCTTGTGGTGCTGAAGGGATTTGCTGTGTCCAACAGGCCAGATGGGTTCCTAACATTTTGAGGTCAGAGTGGTTACATGATCAAAGTGTCTCAAGAAAATTAATTAGATGGTGTTATGGGTTCAGGCTGAATTCAAGTAGAAAAAAAAAGTCTAAAAACAAGAACTAGTTAGGTAGTATTAGAGTTTCCGGGAATGAAGTAATGAAGTCTGATCTTGGGCGGTAAGACAACCAGAAACAAATGTAGAGGGAGAGGGGGCAGGAGGCAGTGTCCCACAACACAGTGAGCTTTCAGATGTCAGCCTGTCAACCAAGTGGCAAAGACAAGGGGACCTCGGAAGGGACAGAGAAGGAATGTGCAGGGCTCAAAACGCAGAGGGAATGCTCAAGTCTGCCCGTCCCCCATGTTGCACTGCTCTAACTGTGTCCTATTCCTGCCACGAAAGCCTCAGTGGGCTCCAAGCAAGGCAAAGCATCTGGACCTCAGTGCCCCACTCTTCTACTTCCCCTGAATCTGACCAAAAACGAGCACAGCCATGGAGACACTTCCTTCCCTCGTCTCTGGGGCTCCTGCTCCACATCTCTCTCATTGTGAGCCAGCTTAATGGACACAGTGAGGGCAAGATAATTGTGAGGGCTTCTGCATCCTCAGAGCAGATGACTTGGGGTGAGCTCGCTGGGCATTCAGTTTCTCCCACTGGAAAAATAAGGCTGGAAGTAAAAGTCGTGCGAGGATGTGAGGGGCGAAAAAAAATCAAACAGCATGCGAAAGCAAAAGGTGCATGCAGAGTTATCACACACTGTTAGAAATAACAACAGGGCTCTCAAAAGATGGCTCCCTAGCCAAAGGCCCTACCACCAAACCAATGAGCAATGAGTTCAATGCCCAGAATCCACATGGAGCAAATTGAAAGCTGACTCCACAAGTTGTCCTATGACCTCTATACTCAAGGCACGGCATACGCATGTGCATGGGTATACGCACACACTTTTGGAAATTGTTTTTAAAACCAAGTGATTTATTTGAACGCCATTTTAATAAAGGTCATTTGAAATCGATAACAAACCGTAACTTCAAAGTCAAATTTGTATTTAGTCAGAATAATAAACACTAGAGCTGTAGGGTCTGCTGCTGTTCTAAAGCAACAGAGAACAGCTTCGTTTTGGTTTTTGATGCGTTTGGCTGTTTGCTGTCTTCTTTTCTACTTTTTATTTTTACTCCTTGAGTTTTGCCTGTATGAACGTCTACACACCACTCACATGCCTGGTGCCCAGGAAGGCCAGAAGAAGCATTAGATCCCTGAAACTTGAGTCACAGATACCTGTGAGCCACGATGTGGGGTGCCGAGAACTAAGTCTGGGTCCTCTGAAGGAGCAGCCAGTGTTCTTGACATCTGAGGTATCTCTTCTGCCCTGGTTTTGTGTTGGTTGGTGGGTTGTTTGTGTGTTTGTTCTCACTCTATTTTCGATGCTGGGTCTCTCTTACCTTGTACTCGTCAGGGTTCTATATATCACTCTCCAGTACCACTGGCCCACTTATAAACATCTAAAAATATGGCGTAACATAAACGCAAGTCCTTCCCAAAAGCCAGAACATAAAGAACGAAACAACAAAAAGAAAAAGAGAGAGAGAGAAACAAGTCTGTTTGGTGGGCATCCCTCAGCTAGTCACTGCGCCTTCTCCTTCTCTTGTGGACTTGCGCATGATCGCTGAGAAAAAGCACAGAAAACCAGGGTCTTCCCTGACCTCTCGTAAGAGCATGAGGAAATCCAACATGGCGGCTTTCTAATGGGTGGCAGAGAAAGGGTCAGTCGGGAAGAGCGAAGCTATGTTTAGGATTCATGCTTAGGTATACGTGCTGAAGTTTTGATTTGTGCTCGCCCTGTGCATTTAAAGCCCTCTGACAGGGTGCAGCTCCCTCACCCCTGGCTAACCAGGAGGCTTTCTCCCTCATCACAGCCTGAAGCTTTTGATCCTCCGATCTCCTGCTTATTCCTAGTCTATGCATACACAAGTAAGTGATGTTCTCTTCCGTGTCTATTGAATCTCTTAAACTCGGGGAAATGTGCTTCTTTATTTCATTCTCCATTCCCCGGGGATTGCCGATAGTGATTGAATTCTGAAGAGATGTGGGTGAGGTAGGCAATTCATGACCACTTTTATTAGCGCTTAAGATTTGAATTAAAGATTCGGTATTTCAGAAAAACAGCTTGATATATTAGCAGCTGACCTGAATTTTTATGCTGTCATTTAACTATTTTATGCTTGGCAACTCTATTTCTCTCCTCGTGACCAGCCGGGGACCAACAGTGCCTTCTTCCACCCTGACGGGTGGGACTGGTGCGTTGCTGCCATGGTTACCGATGGCCCACGGGCTCTCTAGAAGAAATGTTGCTAAAGAAATCTTAAAGTTAAACATGCGTTTAACAAAATCCTGGTGCTAAATACTGATAAGGGAAAATTTCCGACATGGTAAACTGCATGTATGTTTGGGTTCTCTCAGAGCTGTCTTTTCTTCTTCTTCTTCAGGGCTGGAGACAGAAGGAGGCATCTTAGGCGAGCTAGGGTCATGCTCTCTACTCAGGGTAACCCCCCCAGCTTCCACAGAGTTTAGTAAATCTGGGACGAGGCCACCCTGAGAACCAGGGCAGCTCAAGAGAACATGGCTCCGAAGCTCGGGTAGTGCAAGTACCATGTGGGGAAACACAGGAAACAGCCGATGAACTCAGAAATGAAGAACCAAGAGCAGACACACCATTTTAAAGTCACTCTCTTTTTATAGATTAAAAAAAAATTATGTGTATGTCTGTGTGCGTGTATAGTCACACATAGGAGGTCCAAGGAGACCAGAAGAAGCTGTCGGATCCTCTGGAGCTAGAGTTACAAGGGGTTCCAAGCCACCCAGTGTGGGTGCTGCTGGGAAGTTCAGTTCTCTACAAGAACAGCAAGTGTTCCCGACCACCACGGAGCCACAGTCCCCATCTCAAAGGAGGATGAAAAGGGAACCCGCCTGGGGATGGGGTATGAGCTCTTCTGATTTCTCAGATGTCACAGACATGCCTTGATTTTATTTATTTATTTATTTATTTATTTATTTATTTATTTATTTATTTATTTACTTGGTTTGGTGACATGTGGCTTGTATGCAAGGTTCCATTTTGTTTTGATCTGATGAGGCTTAACACTCAGTCCAAACCTACAGCTTCCTGTACATTTCATCTAACACCACCATTCCATTTTGTGCCTAGAAAATTTGAAAAAAAAAAACATATCTTACATCTCAAAAGATTATTACTAGGAGTAATTTATTCTAGTTTTCCCTCCCATGTTCCTTCCAAGTGAAGAACATTCTTCACACATAATTCATGACCCACTTTTGCTTTATTTCAAAAGACTATCACGAGATAGGTCATTAAATACTCTTTGCAGACAATTTTAATTATTATGTAATATTTCCTTTTTTCTGGTTATTTTGTTGTTATTGTTGTTGTTGTTGTAGACGTTCTAATATAATATTGAGCAGATAATACACCTTGTAATAAACATTTTTCTTAATTGGGAATTTCATAGTATTTTGATCATATCTACCCCAAAGCCTTTCCCTGGCTCCTCCTATGTCTACTTCTGCCACCAAAATGCTTGTGTCTTTTTTCTTTAACTTAATAGTCCATCAACTCCAATTTATACTGTTTGTTTACTTCTGTGTGGGGCCATCCACTGTAGCGTGTCTGACTTACCACGAAAGGGAACAGACTCCCCCTTTCCTACAGTCATTAGCTAACCATAGCTCCTCAGTTTAGGGTGGGCACTCATGAACATTTTTCCATCCCATGCTCCCATGTTGGTTGACCTGATCCTGGGAAGTGCTTGTGTGTCAGACACGGCAGCCGTGAGTCTGTAAGAGCTGTAGCCTTGAGAGTCCAGAAGTCAGTTTTGCTCAAGTCTCTCTGCCCCTCCCACCTCTGGCTCTTATAATTTTTCTGTCATCTCTTCCAAGATGGTCTTCCTGTGGGAATATTTTGAATTAACTACCCAAGTTAAGGATTTGGGCTATCTGTGGATCAATGCAGCTCCTGGGTCTCATCAGAGAAGTTTCTTTATACAGTAGACAATGACTAGCACCGAAACTCACAACTGGCCAGAGTGTACAGAATACGTGTCCACAAAGAGGGTATCTAGATCAGACCCCATCCACGAGGCTCAGGGACCATCCCAGAAGATGGGGCAGAAAGACAGTAAGAGCCACAGGTTGGGAAGGAGTGAGACAAAACAGCATTTTCTGGAGACCGCAGGGAAGATGCATAAGAGAAGACCTACACTAGATCAAACCAGGCAACACAGCCCCTACCCCTATCAAGAGAAGTTATCGAGAGTTAATGGCTTATGGGGAAGGGAGAATGAGTTTTCTTTAAGAGTGCGGGCACTAGTAGTTAACCAAGCTCAAGTAGATGACCTCACACCCATGAATAGGTGGGTAGCACAAAGTGCCCTCCTGGGTTAAAAAGAGAGAGGGGACAGGAAGTTAGGATGGGTAAGGGAATGAGTGTTGGATCTGAAATGAGTTAGGGGGAAGGATAGGCATTCATGTAGTCAAAACACCTTGCATGAATGTATGAAATCCCTTTAAAATTATTTTGCGTGATCTCCTCCTTGTAACTAACACTACCCTACACTAAATATTTCGTTTGTGATATGTGTCTGCGGTGTTCATGCATGATGTGTATGAGAGTGTGTGTAGGTACACGTGCTCATCTGCTCACTGTGGGGAGCAGAGGAAGCCTTAAGCAAACGTGTAACGAGCAGACGATATCCTCAGTGAATCTGTGTTGCTGTCATGGGCATGGCCTGAGACAAATGCCTGAGACTCATGGCACTGCAAAGCCTTCATGGATATCTTGGTGAGGCTCAGAGGATGACAAAGCTTTCCTCTGGGCCAAGTTCAAATGTTGACAGTGCGGGTAAGTATTAGTATTTATCCACAAGTGATCAGTGTATGCAAAACCGAGCAACGGCTGCTCCCTTCTTCCACTTTTACAGCCTGAGATTGATCCCCCACAAAGACCTCCTACCGCTAGCCCCTCCCTCCCTGTCTGAACGTAGCAAACAGGTTGAAGTTCCAGATGGTTGTATAGTTGGTATCTCAGTGTCTGTGCATGCTCAGCCTACCTCATCTGGCTACTCTATACATGTGTCTGTGTGTCTGTGCTTTCTCCAATCCCTAACCATCTAGTCATGCTTCCAGGACTCAGCTGTGCGAGTCACACAGTGGCACACAGAGGCCAGAGGAGAACATCAGTGTCTTGTTCTATAGTTTTCCACACTATTCCCTTTAGACAGAATCTCTCTGAGTCTGGATCTAGGCTAGTGGTCTCGCCAGCAAGGCAAAGCAAGGCCCCGTCTCCACCTCCCACAGTATTGATGCCTGATTCCCACAATTAGAGCAAGGTTTGTGGTGTGTGTGTGTGTGTGTGTGTGTGTTCGCACGTGCGTGAGAGAGAGAGAGAGACAGACAGACAGACAGACAGACAGACAGAGATCCTAATGCTTGCATGCAAGAGCTCTTACCTACCGTGCCGTCTCCCCAGGACTTACCCTGAGTTTTTAAGTTCACAAATGCACACCTGCACTTCTATGCATTGCCTTAAGGCATCATGGCAGCATAACTTCAGGACAAATGATTTTAAGATTTTTTTTTCCCCCCACACAAACTTCAAAGTCTGAAATGGCTTCTGAGGTTAGATAAAATACGGTATTTCCTAATTTTGAAGGGAAATGTGAAGACCTTCCCATCTCAGCCTGAAACCATTTAAAGCCCATGGGGTAGCATCATAAGGATCTAGGGTTGGTCGCTCCAGGGTTCTGTGTAGTTTCCTTCTGTCCGCATACCGTCCTCATCTGCTTTCGCCATCGTCTTAGGAAACTGTGTATACAAGTCTCTAAAATCTCGAGTTAAAAAATTAAGTAAATAAACTTCACCTGGAGCATTTTTGGAAGAGGCGGAATGTTGCTGCTTCAGAAGGAAGAGTGTGAGGAGGGCGAAAGGGAGAGCTCTCCCCTCCATCTTCTGTGCCACTGAACTGCTCACTGAACGCGCATGCAATTACGTCTTTTAAATGCCAAGGGGAGTGATCTTCACGGTGTGACTCTAAGCTTCACCTCACCACCCATCTCTATGCTTTTTAAAGGAGATGTGTCTGAAGAAACTATGTGGTTTGTAATGAAAATCAGCAGAGGGTCAAACTGTTAACAATTAAAATCGCACACGGTGAGGTATGCCGTTGAGTAAATACCATGAAAAGAGAGCAGGCCTTTTAACTGAACGCAGGTGTGCAGGGGTTTGGCTCCGCAAGTTCCTACTTGGCAAAACACAAATGGCCGAGGAATACGGTTAAGTTGCACAGCTGGCAGAACTTTGATTTTTGAAAAACCTTTGATGCGGCTGAATGTTCGTCCTTTTTGCGTGTCCCTACGGCTCCTCCTTAAAGATTGCTTTCCGTTCATCTGAATGCTAGATTGCTTGTGTCTTTTCCACGACGTGCTTACTGCATTTTTTATTAATTCATTGAGAATTTTATACAGCATACTTCTATCACATTCCCCTCCCCCAAAATCCTCTGAGGCCCACCCTCCCTTCTCTACCTACCCAACTTTTTGTCTTCATTTAGTCCAACCAAGACAGCCCCCAGACTCTTAGGTATATATGGTCGTCCACTGGATAAAGGTGGACCTGAGAGGAGTCACACACTAAAGAAATCCAACTCTCCCTTCCCTAGCAGCCACCAAATACCAATAGCTCCTTATCCAGGGGAGTGGCTTCCTGCCCTCTCCCCTCTCCCTGCCAGGATTTTGTCTCGGTTGAACTTACACAGGTCTTGGGCATGCCATCAGAGCACCATGAGTTCATATGTACAGCTGTCCCTGTGGTCTTTTACCAACCTCTGCCTCCTACAGTCCTCCCCACCTCCATCAGTGATGATCCCTGGGTCTTGGGAGAAGGGGGTCTGATGTGGATGTCCCACGGAGCCAAGAACTCCACAGTCTCTCATTCTCTGCACCTTGACCAGCTGGGATTCTCTATGCAAACTGCCATTTGGTGAAGAAAGAAGTTCTCTGGTGAGACACACACTAACCTTTGGGCGTAACCATAGGTCATTGGGAGTCAGTTCAATGCTATGTCCCCTTAGCAGAGTAATTGTAGTGTTCTCTCAGCTTATCTACTAAGTATCAAGAGGACTGCCTTGTCCACTGCATCATTATCACAGCAAACCACATCATCTGTTTACTCACAGAATGGTATAAATATTGGTGTCTAGCATATCCTATTCAGTTACAGAGCACTGGTGAACGATAGGCAGCTCGATTCCCATGCCAGTTTTGATGCAGCCCATCTCTCAAATGGTCATTCACTGGAACATTCACAAACCAGCGAACCAGGTGGCGCACACAGCAGAGACGTATTCTGGCCGTATCCGCTCAAAGTGTGCATGAGGTTGGTCTCTTCTGAGAGCTGCGTGGAGAGCCAGGTCTTGGGTGCCTATAATCCCGATACCCAGGAGGGAAGCAGAAGTATGGTAAACTCGAGACTAGCCTAGACTGCATGTAAGGTGTGGTTTGCTTTCTGTGGCTATGACGAAGACCATGGCCGAGAGCAGCTTTGGGGGAGGGGTTTATGTAGCTTACACTTCCGTGTCACGGGCCATCACTGAGACAAAGCAGGGCAGAACGTAGGTGGGAACTGGCTAGTGCTCAGCCAATGTCCATTTACACCCAAACCACCGGCCCAGGGAGAGTACCACCCACAACTGGCTGGGTCTACCTCTGTAGGGAGTGGGTGAGGTGATACACCTGTAATCGCAGAACTCAGGAAGCGGAGACAGGAGGACCAGAAGTTCAAGATCATCCTTGGCAAGTTTGAGGCCAACCTGTCCTACTTGAGACCAGGTCAAAAGAAACAGGAGAGGAGGAGGAAGAGGAAGAGGATGGAGGAGGAAGGAGGAAATGGAGAACGGAAGGAGGGAAGGAATAGAAGGAAGGAATTAAAAGCCATCCGGTGACTCTGAATATCTCTGAGGAGGCCAAGAACCAGCAGAAGAATGAAGGCAAGAGGCGGCGTCCCACATCGCTGCGCAGGAACAACCTCCTCAGGCCTGGGTCTGCAGGCCCAACACGTTTAGCTTAGTTGCTGTCTCAAAACATATGTTCCCTTTACCTTGTTAGATGCCATAATGGTCATGTCTGAGAGAGATGATGACACATAGAAGTTTATATGTCAGCTTTTGGGTTAAGTCAAAACACAATTTTAAAACCTGGCGTGGGTGTGGGGGTAGATGGAGACCATTTGGGGGAGGAAAGGAAAGCGAGTGATGGGGAGGGAAGTCTGGAAGGAGACTAAACACAAGCAAGGTACAAAGACGTATGCTTGGAAATGTCAAAATAAAACCACACTATTTTGCATGCTAACAAAACATGGAAAATGAGAATAAATAAATAAAACCTGGCTGTTATTATGGAAATATTAAATTTTAGTGGGATATTTTTTCATGCAGTGTAAATTGCCATGAAAGAAAAGAGCAACTTTAAGGTGGGCTCTGTAACATGTGGCATGGGCAACGTGACTTAAACTAAAAGCTGGAGACTTAATTTAGCCCTGTCACAATACAGCAAAGGTTGTGGCCACATGAGAATACAACAGAAGAGAGAAATTATGCCTTTGTCTATAAGAACAGCGTTTTAAAACTGCTAATTTAGGAGCAAGCAAAGCATTAGAATGAGAGTAAATCCATTTTTAATTCATACATTTGTTGAAGAAATAGAATATTCTGAGCTACCAAAAATGCAGCAGTTTAAAAGGAAAATAGCTATAAATGCTTTCATACAAAATTCTAATTTGCAAACTACCTAGATTTGCTGCACATACTAAAATGTTAAAATAGCCAGCTTTCTGTGAAGGGGGTTAGTGAGAAGAGAGATTGGAGGAAATAGTACTGTGAATTTGGTTTGTTGTAGCAAACAGGCATGGGCAACAAAGTATCAGGATTAAGAAAGGAAACAATGGCAGAGTGCCTGGGCAGTATCCTTAGACGAGAGGGGGTTCATAGGGAGAACGCTTTATATAAAGAAACAAATTCTGTTCTGTGCTCCAATCAGTAAGTCATGATGTATCCTTGAGTTACACAAAGAAGAGTAAAACAAAGATGTCATCTCGCTCTGCTTGGGAATAGAACACCTGTTGTTAGCATCTCTGTTTCTGGCAGTCTTGTAAAACATAGTCTGTGAGGAAGGCTGGAAGAAGAACAGCCATGTGGATGGGTCTGAACTCACCCTGCCCTCCTGGGTTTTCCTGATGGACTTTGTAGATGTCCAGTGATCCGTGCAGATCTGAGCTGTTGACTAGAATTTTTACCTTCAGGAGCAGCCCATGGGGGTCTCCAAAGGCAGCCAAAGGGGGAAGAGAATGGGGTGCACAGAGACCTGATGACTTCTCACAGTTGTGGAGCACACACAGGTGATATGGCATTAATAGGGTGCTCCCACTTGATGGATTGAATCACTGTCCAGGGATAGCCCTTCTCTTAGGATACTATCTGAGTTATTCTTTCCCAAACCTTCTTCATCCAGTTGTCTAAGATCTGCTGGCAGCCAAGAGACTAAGCATGATGAATGCTGACTGTTCAAAGAATTCCAAGGCCCTGTGGCATGAATGCCATGATTTCGAACAGAGAGTTCCTTCAGTGGTCCCTCAAGCTGCACTGTCCTGTGATGTCAATGACAGTGTTTCTTCTGCTTTGCCATGGGGAGTCTATTGATACATGCACAGTTTTATTGGATCTGATTTAAAGCCAGTGGGACTTTATTAACCAACCAAGAGAGTGTGGAAGGAAAACGAACACTGTTTCCTACATCAAGGGTTCTGCAAAATAAACGGCTTGTGACAGAGACAGGAAGCTGGACGAATTGTGCATATTTCAGTGCACTGTGGAGTTGCTTCCCACAGGGGGTAGTCATGGAGGACATGCCAGGAAGCATCTTGGAGTGGAGCAAGAACATTAATGGGTGAAAGACCTGCAGAGGCCAAGGGCTGAAGATGTCAGCCTCATAAAAGGCAAGTAGCACCCTGTACCTCAATCATAAATAAAAGGATAAAATTGGAGAGGACCCAAACGTCTCACACAGAAAAGCCCTCCATCTGAAGACAGACACAATGCATAGACACCACACTACCACAGACATAGAACCTGGGCCACTGGGGTAACACAGTTGGAAAGTAAGGACTTCCAGAGATGCTCAATAGCAGCAGAAGCTGGGGCATAGACCTGCTAATGTTGTGATTTGGGTTATCTTGTCACAGAATTAACCTGACTTGTGGTTACATCAGGGTCCCTGGGAGTAGTGTGGCACCCAGAGATTTCTGGGGGAGAACCTCAACTTCTTGTCATGCCTACTTCAAGGTCAGAATGCACAGAGGAGACATGCTTGTGAACAGCCCTCCCCATCTTCAGATCAGTGACCAACCCTGGGATTCATCACACCCTGCTGGAAGACTGGGGCTCAGTGGTGCCTCCTGCCATGCTGTAGCATCCACCCCACTGTGACCCGGGAAGAGCACAGCCCTCATCGCTCTGCTCCCAGCTTTCCATCCAGAGTGGAAAGGTGAACTAAACTCCACGACAGAGGGGTTCACCACAGGCTCACATGGTCTGATACAGAAGGGTGTGGCTCTGAAAATTAGAGACTAGAAGGTATCACTGGTTCTTTACACCCTTCCTGTGCCTTCCCCCACCTCCTGTGAAACGGATACCCAACAACTCCAACTGCCCATTGTTTACATACAAAGTTACCCCAAAGCACATCTCAGAGTTAGTAAACCAGAAAGATGCCAGCGAAGAAAACTGAGAAGACAGAATCTTAAGAAAAGGGGCTGACTTGTAAAAAATCACAAAAGCCGAAAGCTAAGCGGCAAGGATTGTCCTAGAATTCAAAACAGCTTTGGAGGGTTTGTTTGCCAACAACGACAAAACAATCTCAATAGAAGAACAAAACAGAGGAACCTCTAGAGAAAGGAAGAGAAGAAGACAGGGGAGGAGAAGGGGAGACTCTGACTGTAGCCAGTGCTGTGTGAGCTGACCACAGATCGTGTGTAGCTCTCATGGGAGTCCATGAGATGAACACGATTCTGCTTCCCTTTGTGACGAGGAGACAGAGACATGAAGAGCTATGTCCAAATGGCATAGCTGACGTGGGGAAGAAGTCTGTTCAGTGCTCTAGAGATATTCTTTTGGGTTTTTGTTTGCTTGTTTGTTTTTGTTTTTCTGAACTTTGTGGTATTTTGTGAAGGAGGTAAGGAGAGCTAAGCCTTGACATCCTGTTTAATTCCTATCTGTACACGAGATGGATGGCCAAGATGGTCAAACTGAAGATCATACGCACCGGTTCTGGCTTGAGATTTTAATATAAATGGTGGGAAAGGAGAACTTTCCAGAAAACAAGTAAACACACATGTGTGTATGCACACACACACCCCACACATACATACACACCAAACACACACAACTCACACACAAACATACATGTACCAAACATAACCCACACACACATAAACATGAACATAACACACACACAACACAGATACAACACACAACCATCCCCCACACACAAACACACAAACATACACAGAAACACAACACCACAACACAAACACACAGCACACACAAAATACGCACAACACACAAACACTAACACACATACAACTTAGTGTTTTTTTTTTTAACATCTTTGTTCAAGTGTGAAGAAACTAGACAATAAAGCAGGAAGAGCAAATCTGCTGAGAAAAACGACAATTTTCTCTGCCTTTGAATCTTTAAGTATTTGGCACCCTCCTTGAAAATAGTTCAAAGCTATTTTCCCTTACCAGCTGTAAGTTAAATATTAGAAGTGAGCATCCTTGTTGTGAAGACAGGCGCAATGCTAGAATGTAAAGCTGTCATTTCAAAGCAGATCCCGTTTCTTCTGCAGCTGGTATTTTGTGAAAGAAATTGGGAGCTTAGTTCTCTTCTTCAGGCTCGTGGGTAAACCTTGTGTGGCAGTTCTCATAGCCTGAAGTGAGAGCTTTCTCTGTAGATGTTTTTAAATCATGTTTAACTCAAAGCACGGGTGGAGGGCAGGCTGGGGCCTGAAGGCCATGAATATTAATAATGTCATCCGAGCCCTGCCGCCACCCTGGGGTCAGAATCCAGTTCATTTTCTATAGCTGGAGACTGCATGGAGCTATGACGGAGATTAGGTTGAACAATTGGTAGAACGTAGTGGGAGAGATAGGTTGAATGGTGGCCCTCTAAAAAAGGGGCCTGTTTTCCAACCTATGGGGAAGACCTTAAGTAGAAGAATGGTCTAGGCAGAAGTAATTACATCCCTTGAGATGAGAAGATTCTGGAATACCTGGGTGACTCCCAAATCAATGAGAAGCATTCTCATGAAAGACAGAGAGAAGACATGAAGCCTAGGCTGTTTGTTTTCTAGGGCTGTGCAAACAGAGTAACATAGACTTGGAGGGCTTCAGCCTCCCTGGGGTTCTGAAGACCCGAAGTCCAACATGGTGGTGCTGGCTAGGTTAATCCCTTCTCTCAAGGTTGTGAGGGAAATGGCTGTTCACAGACATACTGTTTAGCTTGTACACACCCATCTTCTCAAAGAGTAGTTTTGCTTTTTCTTCATTTTATTAGACAGTAAAGTTCGCCCATGTCCAGATTTCCCTTTCTATGAGAATGCTAGTAGTATTAGACTAGAGCTTGTGCTCATGATTTCATTTCACATTGCTTACCTTTACAGGTAAAGACCCTGTGTCCAAATATGGCCCCATCCTGAGGTCATGGTGGTTACAATTTCAGTATCACAAACCATGATTGTTATAAAATGTAGGTACCTAAAATGAATGTATGAATGAATGAATGAATGAATGAATGAATGAATGAATGAACAAGAGAGTGAATTACTTTCCTTCTGAAGTCCTAATGTAAGGCACACCTTCACAGCTGCTCTTCTCTTACTCCAGACTGATGACGGCCAGTGCAGAACCAGCGGGTTAGGAATAGCTTCAGTGGATGAGAGTACCTACACCACAATCAATTCCCAGCCCTGACATTCTTAATCTGTGTGACTTTCACAAACATCTCAGCCTTTGAGAACGCCTCTTCCCTTTTCTGATGACCGTAATTATACTTGCTACCTCATACAAGTAAGAACCTCCGAGGGGAGAGGAGTGACTGGCAGGGCCTTAGGTCCACTCCTTAGCTACTCTCCCACTGCACATCAGTCCCTGAGCTGGGCCGTTACTCTCTCTCAGAGGCAGTACCAGGTACCCTGCCCTCAGCTTCTCAGCATTTCCAAAGGGGGCCACCCTCGCCTTTACTACGGGGACCTGAGACTTTCTCAGGAACGAACCTTGATGCAACAGGGGACCACAGGTCCAGGAACAGGGCTGTCAGGCTTCAAGTTGCCCAAGCTACAAGACAGCCTATAGATATGCAGAAAAATCTCAGACTTGACTTGTGCCAGTGTCTGTGCCCAAAAGATAAAATCAGGCGACACCTTTTTTTTATTTTATTTTATCTTATATTATTTTATTTTATTTTATTTTATTTTATTTTATTTTATTTTATTTGGACAGAGCAATTGTTGATGTGTTCAGTTTTGAAATAGTGCAAGGACTTGACTTGGGTCACTCCAAACACAGTGTTCAAAGTTGGTGACCGTATTGATGGCAACGAGTTAGCTTGGTTCAATACTGACTGAGATCAAGTAATAAACCATGGGTCTCGATGCCAGAAAACAGCAACCCGAACACAGATTCAGAGATGTCCCTTTCTCTGTAGTGAGCACTCACAGGGAGGAGCAGATATGTAAATATTCTAGGGAGGACTACAGTCTGTAGCCAGAGCACTCACAGGGAGAAGGAACAGATGTGTGCATATTCTAGGGCATAACAGATGTGTGCACAATCAAGGTCCTAGAGAAACAGGACCCACCTCGCCTTCAGGTCCAAGGGAAACCTGCGGAGACCTAGCGATGCAAAGACAGAAGGTGCTCCCAGACTTCTGGCTTGGGTGACCCACCTGGCCTGGTGGGTGTTAGGGGTGAGGCCCAGGGAGGTGACCAGGACAAAACAGTGATAAGACTTGACTGTCTTCTGATAAATGACTCTCACACAAATTCATGAGCTGGAAAACAAATCTGTCTTAGGAAGTAGCTTGGTTGTACAGCCCTCGTAGTGACCCATTTCTGAAGCAATCGTAGGATTGTACATTATTGCTTTAGAATAATATGATAATTTATCATTTCCTTGTAGCGCATATTTTAAGTACCGGGAGTTCATAAATATTCTGGGGAAATGCCAAATTTAAAAAATTTGCTAATCACCTCCTTAAAATAGTATTTACCAAAGAAATTGAAACGCAATATGACTAATTTTATGCATACAGGCTCCCCTCCCTGGGAAGAAAACTAGGTCATCTGAGCACCACAAAGGAAAATTTGTGATTTGTCTGTTATTGTTTTATTAATAATTTTATTCTCCATAGACTTTTGTTAAATTATACAGCAGACTTGAAATTGCAACAAGCAACATTCTTCGGGTTTTTTTTTTTTTCTTAACTGACATTTTAGATTTCATTTTTCTTTACTATTATTAAAAATATACAAATGGTTTTACTTATCAGGAAACCGCTATAATATGAAATAGAAACACACAAAATGCATCATAGGATTACCACGCAAGGCTTGGCAAACATCAATTCCAGTGTGACATTGACTTAAGCAGTCTTTGGCTCTGGAGGATTAGAATTCTGTAGGGTTTTGTGTTGTTTTTGTTTTGTTTTGTTTTGTTTTGTTTTGAGACAAAGGTTTATGCATGCTGTGTTCTTATAATAAGAATCATTTCCTATGCTCCCAAGATACCTGTTTTGATATTGAACAATGTAGGTTTTGGCATGCCATGAAGGGCTCTGCTCACCCGGTATGCCTTGGTCCTAAGTAAAGGTAGGAAACTTTAAGAGTGACCTGACCTTCCTGGAGTTTGCTGCTCTTGTCTTCTCACGTCCTCTGACAGAAGTCCTTGCCAGACATGCCTGATGAATATTTCTCTAGCTCTTCACTTGCTGGACCCTGTGCCTGATCCTTGGGAACACCCCAGTGGGTATCAAACTCAACCTCACTAATATCTGTCATTCTCTTGTCCAGCGCTTGTCTTACCTGACTGCTCTCTCCAGCAGAAAATACAAGGCCTGGTGTGAACAGAACTCTCAGCAAGTGACAGAGTGAGAGACCCCCACATGGCAAATGAGGAAAGGCTGGGCCTCTTCTCTGCTGAGCTGTGGGACTAGAAGGTGGGAGAATTTTGCTCGTTTCCTTTCCTTTGTGTGACTTTCCCAGTTTTCTCTCCTGGAATCAATTAATAAAACCCCAGGATATGAGATCTGAGCCTTGAGATTCAGACCTACAGAGTACAGTGTTTGTAATGTTGGACCTGGATAGACACCATACCAAAATCAAATGTAGGCTGGAGCCATGACTCAGAGGTTAAGAGCATTTGCTGATATTGCAGAGAACCCAGATTGTGCCATGTGCGCCCACATGGCAGATCACAAAAATCTATAACTTCAACACTAGAACATCCGGTGCCCTGTGTACCTAAGATACCAGGCATCCATGTGGTATATAGATATCCATACAAACAAAACACACACACACACACACACACACACACACACACACACACACACACACATACATACATATACATATATTTATGAACCTTTAAAAACAACTTTAGGAACTGTCTTAGTCAGGGTTTCTATTCCTGCACAAACATTGTGACCAAGAAGCAAGCTGGGGAGGAAAGGGTTTATTCAGCTTACACATTCACATTGCTATTCATCACCAAAGGAAGTCAGGACTGGAACTCAAGCAGGTCAGGAAGCAGGAGCTGATGCAGAGGCCATGGAGGGATGCTGCTTACTAGCTTGCTTCCCTGACTTTCTCAGCTTGCTTTCTTATAGAACCCACGACCACCAGCCCAGGGATGGCACCACCCACAATGGGCTGGGTCCTTTGTCCATTAATTAATCACTAATTGAGAAAATGCCTTACAGCTGGGTCTCATGAAGGCATTTCCACAACGGATGCTCCTTTTTTCTGTGGTAACTCTAGCTTGTGTCAAGTTGACACACAAAACAAGAACTTTTTAAGAAAACTTTTAAGAACAACTTGTACGAACAAGTTTAAGAGCAAGTGTTGGGGTGAATCATAGTCGTTTCTCAAGGAGCCATGAAGAGTTTCTGTCTGTTTAAAATAAATCAGGAGTCTTGGCTCTTGTCAGGATAGCCTCTGCCCCACCCCCTTAAAAATATAAAAATGCCTCTTAAGCCTCTATGAAGCTTATTTGGGGGACAACTCTGAACTTTCACCTCATACTGCTACAAAATGCTGAAGACTTCTCTTGCTTAACTCTCAAGCCCAGTTTGACCAATAAAGCTGGCTTTACTTCCATGAGCCAGGCCATGCCTGGAGAGGCTTTCAGGGACCACTTGAGGAGTGTTGAACCATGTGTGCTACTGTAAGAATCGTTGCATGGTAGTTCCAGCAGACATTCTTAAAACTGAATGGGGAGTCTGTAGTGCTAGCTACTGACTTCGTGGGTAACTTGCCCAAATCACAGAGCCTTTCATGCATGCAAACCTTATTCTGTGGATGAACTTGGGTTAACAAGAACAGCAAGTGAGTCTCAAAACCACAGAAGCCAAAAAGCAAGGCAAGGTTCCTACACTTAGGGAGTGTCCGGGATCCTGGACCTATATATTAGGTCTTTGATGGATCAGGTCTTTGTCTCCATGTTGATAGGCGGTGGGGCCTAAGTGTTGGGTTCTAAGGTCGGAATGGTCCCTCTAACCTGTTTGCAGTGGTGTTAAGGTCTCGGGGCCTGTTACAGTAGGAGCAGTTCAGAGAGAGTAAGCCATTTCAATAGCCACACCATTCTTACTTCAGTTCCAGGAACCCAGGGACGCCCTGTAGCACAGCCAGCAGAGTTTATTTACGACTTGGAACTAACAAGTACACACCTTACACATGAAAAGTGTTGAATGTGATAAAAAGGTCAAATCTACAAAGATCTCTGTGAATCTCTGCCTAGTAAGCCTTGCACGGGCAACTGTTTTTATTATGAGTGTGTGTGCTGTGTGTGTGTGTGTGTGTGTGTGTGTGTGTGTTCATGCATGTAAGCACATGCTGTACGTGAAAGCGAAAGAGCAAGCTTAGGTCTGTCTTCACCTTGTTTGAGAAGAGAACTCTTTTTTACCACCTCTGCATTCCCCAGGCCAGGTGGCCCAGGGTTCTGTGGAATCTCTGTGCCCGCCCTGCATCTCACCGTAACGCACTGATATGACAGATGCATATTATCATGTCTGGCCTCAGGGGTTGTGAGGATCCAAACTCAGATTCTCTCATCTGCACAGCAAACACCTTACCCACTCACGCAGCCCCTGGAGCTGGATGTGGTGCTGCATGCCTTTAATCCCTGCACGCAGTTTTCCAGGCCAACCTGGTCTACACAGTGAGTTTCAAGACACCCAGAACTATGAAGAGAGAGACCCTGTCTCAGAAAAAACAACAACAAAAGACAATAAATAAATAAATAAATAAATAAATAAATAAATAAATAAATATTCTTTGAATGGTGACTGCATGAATGATTTGCACATGCTTAGGTGTCAGACAGTTTCCTAAGAGTTTTCAGGGTAGCAATTTATCTGTGGCTGTCATTTCTATGGGTGTGCCCGCCATGTATGTGCAGGAGCTCACAGAGGCCAGATGATGGTGCTGGATCCCCTGGAACTGGACTTTTTTTTTTTTTTTTTTTTTTTTGGAGCTGGGGACCGAACCCAGGGCCTTGCGGTTGCTAGGCAAGCGCTCTACCACTGAGATAAATCCCCAACCCCTGTAGCTGTCATTTCATATAGACAGGGATGCTATAAGATGGGACCGCTCTCCAGGACACGCTCAGTGAAGACTGCACCTATCTGTCAATCAGTTTTAGCTGCAAGCCTCAGACTCTATACTTTACTCCCTCTCAGCTCCGTATGGAGATCCCTCTCAGCCTAGAACTATCTCATTGTGAGGAACCACAAGCATTTCCTTCAGGGCAGACCCTGTTCTCCACCCTCTAGGGTCTAACTGAAAATGCCTGAACCAAACAATAGCAATCATTCTCAGAGCAGTCCCAGAGTCTGCCTTCTTCAGCCCCATCACGGGTACAAACCTACCAGCCCAATTCCAAGAAGCCTTCCCGAACCCATCTCTTTGTCTTCTCTCCCATGTGAAGAGTGGTCTCACCCCAAGCCATGGCCAAGCTTCCAGTGTATTATGTAGAGTCTCAGACAGGGACTCTTGCTAACTTTCCCTCCCTCTCTTCCTTTCATTCCCCACCCCTGCCTCAACACACACACACACACACACACACACACACACACACACACATGGACACTCACTTACACTCATGATCTTACACAGTCTTACACACACAGACTCACATTCTATTCTCTTTATCTCGCTCTCATATACAATCACACATACACACTCACACTGACACACAGACTCATATCCTCTCTCTCTCTCTCTCTCTCTCTCTCACACACACACACACACACACACACACACACACACACACACACCTGGACATTTGTTCCCAAACACACAGGAAAGTGTCTGGAAGAGAACAACACACGTTTTTGTTCTCCCTGGAAAAGAAGCAACGTGAGGAGAGGGAGCCTTTATTGGGATCTGGACATTCTCCATCCTGCCTTCCTCGCCAATGTTCGGAGCTTATTGCTTTTGCTGTGGAGCACAGAGCACGGGCCACGGGCACATCTTCTCTTTCATAACCACTTGCCTTTTATATATTATTAAATGTTTGAGCATGGGCTGGGATTCTGTTATAATTTTAAATTTTAATGTTTCTCAAATGATTTGGGGGAGGAACCCCTCCATTTAGAGGAAAGTTAGAGGACTCCAGAGAGGACAGTTATGGCTAGGTGCCTGTCTGTAAGCACAGCAGAGTATCAATAATAGTGTCAGGGGTTGGCTTTCTCCCATGGGATGGGTCTCGAGTTGGGCAGTTATTGCTTGGCTGTTCTCTCGGTCTCTGCTCTATCTATGTCTGCACGTCTTACAGGCAGGCACTTTAGGTTGAAGGTTTTTGTAGGTGGGTCATGTCCCCCATCCCTCCGCTGGAAGTCCCACTTGGCTATAGGAAGTGTCCACGTCAGTCTCCATATCCCCCCACAGCTGGGAGTCTCAGCTAGTGCCAGCCCCATAGGCTCCCTAGAACCTCCCATCCCAGGTACTCTCAGAGATGTTCCCCTACCAACTTTCGTTCTCTGTCCCAGCCCTCTTGCCTCTTCCTCTCCCCACATCTGATCACCACCTTGTTCCCCTCCCCAGCCCCTCTCCTGCCAAGTTGACTCCTTCTGAGTGAGATTCAAGCATCGTGCCTTAAGCCTTCCTTGTTACTTGACTTCTTTGGGTCTGAGTTGTAGCATAGTTAACCTGTACTTAATGGCTAATGTCCACTTATAAAGGGGCACACACCGTGTGTGTGTACTTCCAGGTCTGGGTTACCTCACTCAGGACGATGACACTTTCTAACTGCATCCACTTGCCTGATGGGTCTTTGTTTTTAATGGCTGAATAGTATTCCACTATGTAAATGTGCTACATTTTCTTTATCCATTCATCGACGGAGGGATGTCTAGGTTGCCTGCAGACAGGAGCCTAGCATAGCTGTCTCCTGAGAGGCTTCACACAGCAGCGAATGGAAATAGATGTAGAGACCCACAGCTGAACATTAGGGAGAGCCTGGTGAGTCTTGTGGAAGAGGTGGGGGGGAAGGAATGAGGGACGCAGAAGGGTCTATAAGAAAACCTATAGAATCAACTAACCTAGGCTCATGGGGGCTTACAGAGACTGAAACACTAACCAGAGAGCATGCATGAACTGGACCTCATCCCCTTATACATATGTAGCAGGTATACAGCTGGGCCTTCATGTGAGTCCCCTAATCATTGGAGCAGAATGTTGACTCTGACTCTGTTGCCTGGCATTGTATTTTTTTCCCCTAGCTAGGCTGCCTTGTCTATCCTCAGTGAGAGAAAATATGCCTAATCCTGCTGAGACCTGATGGTGCCAGGGTGGGTGGTTAACCATGTAGGGGTGGCTTCCCTTCTCAGAGGAGAAGGAGAGAGGGTAATGGGGGAGGATGGGACAGGGAGGAAAGGAAGGAGGAGCTGCAATAATGATGTGAGGTGAATAAATAAAAGGAAAAATAGTAAAGCTAAAAAAAAATAAAAATAAATTTAAAAGCTCTACAAAGAACTGGCAGTTCTGTTTGTCTTGTGAACCCCCCTGCTGGGTGTTGGGAATCCACATGCTACCTCGGAGAATGTTGAGGTTAACTGAGTATGAACAGTGAGATCTATGCAGGGAGAAAGAAAACTCTTTAGGGATCAGCTATGAAACACAGCCGTGGCCTGCTTTGAGATGGCCTTTGTGTTTGAAGGTTAGCACCTGTCTCTCACTGTTCGCTGCACAACACTGAGAGTAAACACAGTAAACACAGCGAAAATGAGCAGAGGAGGAGCACCAGCAGCTCCCACGGAATTCTTCACTTCTCCTGAGGAGGGTGGGTTGCAGCAGCCTTGAGGCCCGAGGGTGTCTCTCCCGCTCCGGACTTCTAAGCTTCTCAAAGGGGGCTCATGCTGAAATGACAAAAGTCACAGGAATAAGTGTGGCCATTTATTCTCCTTGGGGTTCTCTTGACTGGTTATAGGGTGCCTAGATTGCACTTGCTGGGTATGGCTGAAGCATTTCCAGAGTAGGCTGACATTTGAACATGAGGGCTCAGGATTGCAAGTGGCCCTAACCCATGTATATGGGCATTGTCTGATGGTTGGGGCATCTGGAGAGAGCAGAGGCAGAGGAAGGTGAGACAGCCCTTTCTGTCCCCCTCTAACTTTGAGGTGAGGCATCTTATCTCACGCCCAACTTGGACCTATAGTCACACTCTCACTTGTCTTCCTTGTTACCAAGTTTCCAGTGTGGCATGGGTCACATAGCTTCTTTCATTGTTCCTCAGGTTGGACTTTGAGGGCAGGGGATGTCTCAGTCTCCAAAATCACGTGAACCAATGCCCCATGCAGTCCTCCTTCACATCCATAAAAGCATAAATTCGATCTCCTATTGGCTGTCTCTTTGTGGAGACCCCTGATTGGATTGTGACTAACATGGTTGTTTTTCATCCACTTTTGTGCGGCCGTACTGTCATCTCAGTTACTTAGGAGGCTGAGGCAGGGAAATCAAATATTCAAGTACTGTCTGGTTTGCAGAGGAGTTCAAGGTGAACACAGGCAACTTAAAAAGACTGTCCCAAAATCAAAAGGGAAAGGGAGTCTGGGGACATAGCTCAGTGGTAGAGCCTTTGCCTAAAACATGTGTGCTGGGTTCAGTCTCATTACTACGGAGAGTAAAATAAGAGAAAATAAAAGGATCTCAGTCCCTTGCAAAGTTATTAAAAATCTCCCGACATTTTGCTGAGGAGACAAAAAGCTCTGTCCCCTCATTCCTGCCACTCTCTGTTCTACTGCCTCTAGGAAAGGAGGACAAAGGTCATATGAAGATGTGGTGGGTTGAGCAGGAATGGCCCCCAAAGTCTCATAGAATTAATGCTTGGTCACCACAGAGGGGCACAGTTATGAGGTGTGTCCTTGTTGGAGGAACTGTGTCACTGGGGTGGGGGTGTTTGGGTTTCAAATGCTCAAGCCTGACTCAGTGCCTCTTTCTTCCTGCTGCCCGTGGATCTGGATGTAGAAGAAGCCTTGGCTCCTTCTCCGCACCATGTCTGCCTTTGTGCCACATGCTTACCGCCATAATGATAATGGACTAAACCTAGGAACCTACAAGCCAGCTCAACTAAATGCTTTCTTTTATAAGAGTTATGGTGTCTCTTCAAAGTAATAGAAACCCTAAATAAGATACAAGTTGGTACCAGGGACTGGGGTGTTACTGTGATAGGCCTGACCATGCTTTTGTTTGAAGGAACGTGAATTTGGGGTTTGGAAAGCACTGGAATGCTTTAGGTGGGGTGGAATGGGCCTTACTTAAAGGAGCAGGGAAGAGAGTGGTGCTGGGGGAGGTTTGAATTATGGGGACCCGGCTCAAGGGGTTTCAGAGGAGAAGAATATAAGTATGTGGCCTAGAGACCGTTCTTGTGATATTCTGGTGAAGAATGTGGCTGCTTTCTGCCATTATCAAAAACAAAAAAAATCTGCCTTAGGATAAATTAAAGATTAACAGCTTTGGCAAAGGAGATTTCCAGACAGCCTAGTATTAACTGTGTTGCTTGCTTATTAGGGCACTTACGCAGATCTGTAAGGGAAAGGGGCAATCTGAGCAAAGGAAAAACAAAATGTACAGTCTGAGGAGAAAAGGAACACTAGGGAAAAGTTTAAAGAAAAGCCTGATGCTAAGTGGAATAAAGAGAGTGGCGCCCCCAGGTGAGACCCCCACACAGCTATCCTTCCCACTTGTAAAACAAACAACAACACCCAAAACCTTGGTGGGGGCACACCTTTAGCGCCAGCACTATGAAGGCAGGAGCAGGCAGATCCCTGAGTCCGAGGCCAGCCTGAGCTACAGATCAAGTTCTAGAACAGCCAAGCTTGGGGAGTAAAGGAAACTATTGAAAACAGGAAGCAGGCAAAAATGTATTTAAACGAAGGGGCCATGTTCCAGTTCTAGCAAGCAGCAGAACTTGGCAGCTTCGCCCGTGTGTGGTTCTGGCTTTAGAGTCAAGGACACAAGAAAGGAGTTATGGAATCTCTGGGAGCCAGAGACCAGGTGCATGGCATGGAAGCTCAGAAAGACCTTTGCCTGAAGCTGTGGAGAAGGAGCACGCATTGCCTTCGAGACCTCTAGATGCTGGAGACGCCAGAGCCCTGGGATACATACGCAAAAATAGCTGCCAACAGGCAGTGGAACCAGCCCAAGAGAAAGAAGTGTGTTACAGTCAATAAAGCTGAAAGGAGTTGGAGATCTGAAGAGCACTTTGACATCAGACATGGAGATGCAGAGTTTAGAGTTTGCCCAGATGAGTTTTGGTCTTGCCTTGGTCTAGTATTTCCTCACTCTCTTTCTTTTCCTCCCTTTTGGAATGGTCATGCATCTCCTGTGCCATTGTATGTCAGAAGTGTGTGATCTGCTTTTTCATTTTGATTTTACAGGGGGTTACAGTTAAGACACTGGTATGAGACTCAGAAAAGACTTTGAACTTTGGACTTTTGAACAGTGCTGAGACTGTTACAGACTATGGAGACTTTTGAAGTTGGACTAAATGCATTTCTGCGTTATGCTATTTCTACAAGGCTATGGGAGCCAGGGAGTGGAATGTGGTTTTGTTTGAATAGGAATGGCCCCCAAAGGCTCAGAGATTTGGATTCTTGGTTATCAGAGAATGGCACTGTTAGGATGTATGGCTTTGTTAGAGGAAGTGTGTCACTGGGAGTAGGCTTTAAGCTTTCACAAATAGTCAAGCCAGGCCCAGCGTGATTCACTCTTCCTGCTGCCTTCAGATCCTGATGTAGAACTATCTGCTCCCTTTTCTACACCACGTCTGCCTGTGTGTCACCGTGCTTCCCAACATGATGATAATGGACTAAACCTCTGAACCCATAAGCCGGCCCCAAATTATGCTTTCTTTTATGAGTTGTTGTGGTCATGGAGTCTCTTCACCGAAGGAGGAACCCTGATTGAGACAAAAGGATACTAGAAAAGGGCACTGGAAGGCCACAGAAGGCTGAGAGCATTCACCTCAGAGGATGAAAGCAGACTGTCAGCGGGCAGAGATCAGGAACCAGCAACCTTACTTAAGCAGCTTCTTACGTTCTCTCAAGTTCTGTTTCCTTGGGGAATAGACATCACATCACCCAGGTAACCTATGGGATAGGATACAAGGACTGGCAAAATCAATGCACTGCTCTTCAACAGAGTGTAAGACAGTTTCAAAGGCCCGTGGTTTTTAGTTTTTACGCAATGAAATGCCTGCCTCAGAAGACAGCTGCCCAGCATTCGGTCTTAACAGAGAACAACTCTGAGGACCAATCGGTGACTAGTTCCAAGGGAGAAGTTCCACCACATTCTGTAGTGGGCAACACCTCTGAGCAAAGGTAGGAGGTGTCAGGTAAGACAAAGCAAATGATAAAGAAAGAAGTGGAGAGCAGCAAAGGACAACAGGCATGAATACAGAGTCCAGCCTGTAGACAAAAGCATGAATGGAAGAGTACAGAGGCCAGGCTGTAGACAAAGATGCAGGTGGTTCTCTGCTACTTTGTAGCTTCTTTGACTTTTGTACTTTACTGGGACTCGCTCTGACATCTTGACGGTACTTTCCTAACTCCCTAAACCCTGAATGGTCAGGTCGGTCCATAATGACCGTTTCCCAGCAAAGGAGACCAAGAGTCCAAGAGACTTGCTCTGTCTCCCCGCAGCTCCGTCCTTCCACTCTGACTACTGCCTTCCTCCTGAAAGCTGATTTGTTATGGGGTAGGAAAAGTGCTTTCTGTGAGTCCCGGGCATACAGCTAGGAACAATGGGTGGAAACTGAACTAAGGCAGATCTCAGCCCCACATCAGGAAGAACTCCAACGGCCGGGCTGTGCCCAGACTGAAGGCACTGCCTTTGGAGACTGAGTTTCCCACTGCCTGAGACACTTGAGCGCTGCTTGGGGGGCTGGAAAGGACAGTGGACTGACAAAACCCCAGTGGACCAGATGCATTTTTGGTCATGGAGTCTCTTCACCGAAGGAGGAACCCTGATTAAGACAAAAGGATACTAGAAAAGGGCACTGGAAGGCCACAGAAGGCTGAGAGCATTCACCTCAGAGAATGAAAGCAGACTGTCAGCGGGCAGAGATCCCATATTCTCAGGTTCCTCATCTGAAAATCACTTTCCAAATTCAGAGGAGAAAGGGTCACCCTTACCCTCACCACATTTCCTTCCAGCAACCACACAGGACACTACAGAAAAGAGTTGTCTCCAGCGCGAGCTTCTGCCCTTCCCAAGAGGGAAGCTGACTCCGGCACCTTGGGACATGGACGTCTCAGGTAGGAAGTGTCCAGAGCCTCCACGGTCCACAGCAGGCAACTGGCAGCCTCTTCTGCCTGCAGTGGGGGGAGTGGGGTGTGGGGGGTGGGGAGGTGGGGGGGTGGTAACCCGATACCTTACAAAAGCCCAACAGAACGAAACATATAAACTACAAACCAACACAGCCTCCCCGCACACCGCACACCACATCTTGCAGAGAAAGGAGGTGGCCCGAGTGCTTTAAGTGCCTCACAACGTCCACATTGTGCTGGTGGAGTTACTTTTAATGAAGTTGTTATTATGCCACAAGAATGCAATAAAACATCTGAAACCTGAAATTTCCTATTTTTTATCATCTCCTGTGTAAAAAAAAAAAAAAATCTCCAAAAAAAAAAAAAAAAAAAAAAAAGGAAAAAAAGGTTTGTTTTCAAACGTAGTATACGGGAGTAACTGGATAGAGAGGTTCCAAGCCAACTTTCCGCTTGCAAAGAAATCTAAAGAGTACTGCTTCCTAAGCCACCAAAAATGTGAGGGAAGGGTGAAATATTATGGAATATTTCACATTATTAAAATAATCAGACATAACATGCCTCAGAAGGAGCCACTGGTTTACGGTCTCCCGGTGTAGGTCAGCACAGAAGCCTTTTTTATATAATAAAGTATTCACAATCAATCAGGTTTCACTTGAGTAGTGCAGTACTTCCGGATAGAGAAGATGTCTATGTGGAATTCCAAAGATGAGCCCTGGGTGTGAGGGGCCGATTCTATACTATACTGGTCAGTGCAGAAGCATAACGCTATTCTGACTGATTCACAAAGACAGTCTACAGGGGACTTCAGTTTTTTCTTTCCAAGACAATTCTTAGCTGACCCTTGCAGTAAACTGGTGAAACCACCACGTAAAAATACAAAACCATGAGGGTTGAGTAAATGTGCTTTGGCACACAGAGTCTGTATGCAGTGATATTTGCCATAAAGGCTTCTGCAAGACAACCAGATCTTTACCATGCCCTTAAAGCCGCCGCCGTACTATACAGTAACTAACACCCGTGCTATGTTCTCGGATTCAATTTTCAACTCTCACGTTTCTTCAAAACATCCTTAAACTTGGGGACAGCTGCACTCCAAATCCACTTCTTCATTCTGCGGATGTCTTTTCCAGAACATTCATTTCAATCAGAGGATCCAGTGCAAACTTTCCCATGAGCAGCTTCCAGCATGAGTGCCCGCCATCGGCTCTGCCAGCAGACAGTGTTTTCTGTATAAGAGATCACAGCTGACCCATCCCCTAGACTAGACTTACAATCTTTCCAAAGATGTCATCAGTCTCCTCTTTCGTTCCAAATGGATGAAACCATAGACGGACTGCTAACCAGAGGTGAACGGTTTGGAGTCTCACTATGTGCACTTAAGTTGATTTTAAATAGCTTAGGAGTTGGAGTTACTTAAGAATATCGCTGCCCATGGAAACCAACCCAATATTTGGCTTTTGCTCTGTGACAACTGGTTCTTTTAAAAAAAAAAAAAAGTACTCTTGGGAACTCCATGTAACAGAAGCAGCCTAGGTTTTAGCTAGTTGTGGTGTATATTGGTTGTTGGAAGCCTGATATTTACAGGCTGATCTAGAACTGGTTCTTTTTCTGTCCCCGCCCCCCCAGTAGCAGTTTCAGCCACAGAGATCTAAGCTAACATTCTCCATATGACCGAATTGAGCATGAAGAAAAGGAATGCGTCAGTGAGGTACCAATGCTGGGCCGTGTGTGTTCATAAGAATGAGAGGAGGTTTCAGTCCGCGTGCTGATTTTTCTGTTCCTTTTTTATTATCCTTGGTCACCGTCAGAGTAATGCATGGTACACTGACCAAAATAAATAAATAAATAAATAATAAAGGCTATGTGGCCTGAGATTTGTTTATTGCTTCCTCCCACTGTGAAAATGTTTCGGTTGATAGTTTCGAGACGCTTAAGCCTCACGAGAAGAGATTCTTACAGAAACCTGCCCGGCTTTGGTCTTTGTTGTGCAAAAATTGGTGAAAAGGGCACCCCTGAAGGCAGTAGATAATATTCTTCTCTTTGCCACACAAACCCACGGAGGCTATTCGGATGTCAACTCCTCAGCACAGAATTGAGCTTCGAGTTCTGAAAGACAAGATGAAACCGTACAACCAAGTAAAGATTCAGGACAGGACCTGAATGGTATGGACGATATAGCGACAGTCTGCCAGTGTTGCCTGTGTGGATCTGAGTGTGGGTGATCGGGCCCTCTGTTCTGGGAGGTCGTGACTTCACCTTAGTGCACACTCTCTGGACGAGAAGAGCACCAGGATGCACACTGAATGTACTCGTGTGCCAGGGTGCACTTGTGCTGGCCAGAATGCCACAGCCCAAACTGGGCAAACTTCACCGTGGGCTCTGTCTTGGCATTCCCATAAAGCAAGCTCCTGTCCACGATGTTGTTAGGATGAGTTGATACGTTCCCATGTGCTACAGGAAATACAGAAGGGATGTGTGTTTCGGTGGCTGACCTGCATGACCGCCAGTCCTGGGACAGAAATCTCCCCGTGGTCTCCCAAAATATAACTTCAGAAAGCTGTGTCTGAAAAACAGCTGGATGCTGGACTCTGTTCACACCTTTATCCACCTCCACGACTCTTGGCACTCTGCCCCACTGTCCTGGCTGTACCCAACACTGCCTACACCTCCTCCCCAGTGGCTCAGAGATAAGCTTGTAGAGAAAGAATTTATAACTAAATGACTAGGGACAGCATGAAACTCAGTTGCAGGAAGAGCTTCCAAGCACCCTTTGCATCACAACCATTCATCCCACTGTTCACAAGCGATAACTACCAGTCAGATCTACCAGTTAACTATGTGAGTTTCACTCAAATGGGTAATTGCTGCAACCGGTGTATTTTATAGCATTCAACTTCATTTATATCACATAAATAGAAACATATCTTGCACCTCCTGGGTAGAAAGTCTAGTGGTTAAGACAATGGTTCAAGATCCTCTGACTTACGAGTCCTTTCTGTCTCTCCCTGAAGTTGTATCTTTTCAGTTGTGTTTGAACTGCAGCTTTTGTGACCCTTGTGCCCGTGCATGTTTTGCCTTGTTCACCACTAGGGGGAGCTAAGGCTAACATCAGTGACCCAAGCTGAAAGATGGGGAGAAAGGGTAGAAGTCCGTGAAGAAAGAGCCCACAGGAGTGAGGACAGCAGGCAAGCTTTGCTGGACACAGGGGATCTTTAAAGAGTTTAAGATACCAATGGCACTCTGGTGGAAGCCTGCCATAGTGAGGTGGGAAGCTTCCTTTCTCTGAGATGAGCAAGAAGAATGTTCCACTCCTCCCTTGCCTCTTAGGAGTGAAGGGGTGTGTGTGTGTGTGTGTGTGTGTGTGTGTGTGTGTGTGTCTGTGTGTGTGTATGTCTGTGTGTGTGTGTCTGTGTGTGTCTGTGTGTGTGTCTTGTCTGTGTGTATGTCTGTGTGTGTGTCTGTGTGTGTCTGTGTGTATGTCTGTATGTGTCTGTGTGTATGTCTGTGTGTGTGTGTGTGTGTGTGTCTATGTGTGTGTCTGGGTCTGTGTGTGTGTCTGTGTATATGCCTGTGTATGTGTCTATATGTGTCTGTGTGTCTGTGTGTATGTCTATGTGTGTCTGTGTGTTTGTGTGTATCTGTGTGTGTACATGTGTGTGTCCACACATACCTACCTGTATGTATGTATGTATGTATGTATGTATACATGTATGTAGCTCGTAGGATGCTACCCAAGGGTCTCATGCACACTAAGCACATGCTATACTTCCTGCTACGGAAGAGAGATTTGAGAAACAACCATCTTCAACAAGTAACAAATCATAAGCACAGGTCTTGTTTTCCTGTGTAGCAAAACCATCACTTGTGACATGCATGTCCCCCATAGTTATGGGGACAAGACCGTGTGTGTCTGTGTGTGTGTGTGTGTGTGTGTCTGTGTGTCTGTGTGTATGTCTGTGTGTGTGTCTATGTGTGTGTCTGGGTCTGTGTGTGTCCACAAAATCCCAGTGGCAGGCCTGAGGAGAGGACGGCACTAGAGGTCCCTGCTCAGACTCCACCAGCAGCGGAGCTCTTCACCCAGAAGTCATATCCCTCTTCCTAAGCCTTAGAAATAGGGCAAAAGTCACTGGTGAATGGTGACACTAAGAGTGAGCCCGCTGAAGGGAGCTAGGTTTTGTCACTTTGGCTTCTGGGCAGTATTGTTCCAGTCAGAAGAATGTCCCACGAAAGAAAGATGTCCAGGAGAAAGGAAGGGGGAGAGAGAAGGAAGCAACAAACAGAAGTGTGACTGCTTACAGCATCTCACAGCACTCCAGGCCTGGGAACTCTGACATCAGTTCACCCCTCTGTCAGCAGAAGTGCCACTGTCTCTCCCCAGAAAATACATGTGAATCCATACCTCCAGCTCTTCTTTTCCAGAGAAACAGACCTCATGGAGTTGGCTGCAGGATGGAGGGAGGAGATAGATTGTCGTATGGATCAGTAGGGCTGAAGAGAATGTGGTTCCTGCAGCAGCAGTGCACGGCCACCCCCACCCCCACCCCCACCCCCACACCCCCACCCCCACCCCCACACCCCCACCCCCACACCCCCAGTGTGCAGAAGTTCTGATGCCGTAGCTTTCACTGGTGATGAACTCGAAGGGCTGTGACAGGGAGAGCTGCAATAGCCCAGGCTTTCAGAAATGCAAAAATGGCATTGATTGTGAGCAGGACGCTATTTGATGGCTCTCAGCTGGGTCACTGATACATTAGAGAAAGACAATGTGAGTCCCTGCAAGCTAAAGGTAGAAGTTAGTGTCTTCCGAAGGGACCTAAGGGACCCTTAATCTCCAGCAGCAGGAAGGTAGAGATGCCATGGGTAAGAGTGTAATTTTATAAGAATGGCAGCTTTTCCTATAACTGTGCCGAGGAGCTGGTCGGATGAGTGGGGCTTTACGAGTTAGAGGTGGACAGGACATCAGAATTAATGCTCCCACAACTTTGAAACTTTGCCCGGAGGGCTTCTGGGTCTGCAGATGTGACTCTGTTTATTGAAGGAAGGACAACCTGAGTCACCCATGGATCAATACTACCTTTCACTCCTCCCAGAGAACACTCACGTTAGGATAACACGCATCAGGAGCTGTTTGATAGATAAAGACGGGATGACGCTCTCCTGGGACTGCAGGACCAGAGCAATGTGCATCAGGCAATCTGAGACTGCTTATGGCTGGACTTGGGGGTGACAGGTCACAGGAGAGGGAACATTAAGTTGGAGAAGAGTGAGCACACTTTCGTGGAAGCAGCCTGAGGTGAGAGATGACTCGCCATCCTGGCAGGGGCTCCAGGGGGGTGCCTCCATTATGGTGGTAAAACGACTGGTAGAACTTTGGAGAAAACTACAGCCACACTAAGGTGAAATGCCAGAACTGTTGTGATGGATGATAGAAGAGTAAATACGATAAATCTTGCTGCCTGAGACAGTGGCCTAACCCAGAAACTCACTAATTAAAAGAGAGGTCAGGCCCTCAGCAAGGGGGTACAGTAATGAGGCTGGAATTCCTGTCCACAAGACCTGTGGTCATCCATCTAGGCAACTGCGCACTGAAGAGGCAGAATTTGAGAACATTTTTAGAAGTGCTGGATGTGTGCTCCGATTTGATATTCATATCCAGAGAACTCTGGGCTGGTAGAAGTCCCTAGCTGACGTGGTGCTTATATAACCAAGCAATCAGTGGCTCCCTTGCCCTCGTTTAGGTAACGGATGTTGTCGCCTGGGCTCGCAGTCTCACCTAGGCCTCGTTGTCCTGTCTCCAAACAGCACAACCGAAATAGACGCCGTGGCGGTTAGTTTAATTGCCAATTCAACATCCAGGAGGTAACCCTCCAGGCTCGTCTGTGAAGAATGAGAAGGACACGGTCTAAAGGACCAGAATATGTGCATGAGAGGGTGTTGCACACCTGGGGAGGGGCGGAGATTGGCACCATCTTTAAATACATGAAGGATATGGGCTGATGTGTCCCACCATTTCTCAATGAATATGCTACTTTGGACTTGACAAAGGATGACATTGGGCTACAAAAAAATTCAGCCACGTGGTAACTCTACTTGAAGATGTTGTGCTGGGCAAAATATCTTTACTAGACCCATCAGGTGTCAAAATGAGTCACATTTACATGGAATAAAATGTTTCCTGTCTGTGAGGACCAGAATTCATAATCCCACTGGTCACTGCAGAATAAGAATGGGAAACAGACTGCATGTTCCACCATACCAATGATATCATGGTCCAATGACATCATGTCAGTCAAACAGGAGCAAGAAGAGGCAAGGACACGGGAGCCTCATGAAGTTCTGTGCACTTCTGAGCATTTGCAGTAAACAATAAGACCCAGAGACACACCTAAGCAAAGAGGACTTTGTGTGTTCTGTGACATTGGTTTTTTAATCATATTAATTGTAGCGTTCACATACACTCATATACCTGTGCATCATGCTCACACAAAAACCATTCCAAGGAATCTTACCTGCGTCTTAAAAAACCCATCGAATTCTGTATCTTAGAAAATCCTTCTTGTAGTCTCATTTTTTTTTAAGCAAAGAATTTTTGAGAATCAGTGACCCAAAGAAGATAGGTCATTCTCTTTCCAAAGTAAAGGGCAAATTATTATTTTCTATAACCCTCCTAAGAAGAAAGCACAGGGCTCGGAAGACGGTTCAGCAGAGAAAGGGCTTGCAGTGCAAATGTAAGGGCCGGGATCCATAAGCCCAGCACCAGTGTAGATGTGAGGTGGCTGTCGTGGTCCGCATGGAACCAAGGGAGCAGAAAAAGCAGATGGCTAACTGCATTGGCCTAATCAGCAGGCAGTGGGTTCAGGTGAGAGATACTGCCTCAGTGAGTAAGGAGGAGAGTCATTGAGGGAGACGCTCCGTTTTGATCTATGTGCACACATGTGCCCACACACCCAAATACACATGTGCCCACAGGGCCCAGGAGGACTACAGTATCTTAACCATGATACATGCAGAACAGCCCATTGTCTCAACCAAAATACAAAAGAAAATAAAAGTGGTTAATTTCCAAGTCATTATTGCCAGGGCTGAAGGTCACAGCAATGCACAAAGTCAGTCCTGGCCCATACCTATGCGTCCGTCCTTGAAGCACATTCAGGCAGTGGGGAGGAGGAGACACGAGCTTATTTCATCAGTGCGGTTGCTTGGTATGGAGTAAAAGATGAAACAACTGCTACTGACTACAGATCCGACCCCAAAGGACCCCAAATGAGCAGTAAAGAGGAGTTCCCTCAGCAGGCAGAGGTTTCAGTGGTCTACCTTTCCAGCCTTCTGGCTCTTTGATGGGAGGGTAGGACACAGTAAAAATGCGAGTGGATTCACGGGCACTGGGGAACAGGCCGGGTCATCATGCTCACACAAAAACTATTCCAAGGAATCTTACCTGCGTCTTAGAAAACCCATCGAATTCTGCATCTTAGAAAATCCTTCTTGTAGTCTCATTTTTTTTTTTAAGCAAAGAATTTTTGAGAATCAGTGACCCAAAGAAGATAGGTCATTCTCTTTCCAAAGTAAAGGAACAGGTGGGTCATCCAGGGATCTAGGAAGAGAAAGGCTGAAAGATCACTCACAGGTACGTGGGAGGAAATGTGTGGAGTGCATGTAGGGGTGTACACAAAGTGTCCAGATTCCATATTGCGTGCAGGTACCCACTAGAGGACCGTCACCGTGAAAATGAACTGGCTCAGACAATCAATATCAGCTATTCCCTGTTCCTGGCTCTCCAATTCTGATACTACGGGACATGCGCAGAGTAGCTGTGGTAGCAGGGATGGCGACAAGACCACACATGAGTGTAAAGCATGGGTTCCTGGTTTGTAGTATTGACATAACTTCTCCTGTGTCAGTACAGAAACCAAGCCTGAGCCCCCAATACTGCCATTCTCAAAGAGACCAGTTAGTCTGCTGGTGACAAGATGACTGCATACAGCCCACCTGTACCCAGACAGTAGCCATGAGACATAAGGCACAGCTTCATGTTTCCTTCTCACAGGCTCTCAATCATCCCCAATATCCAAAGGCCGGTATAGTATCTGACCCATGGACATTTGAGTCTCCCATCACACAAAGCAATGTACACTCCATGAAGCAAGTGTGGCAAAGTCTACAAGGTCACGGGATCCACTGGGTTTAGCACGTTGCCAGAAACTGACAGCCCGTTAGGAAGAACTTTGGCTGGTGAAAATGAGATTCTAGCAGGGTGGTAAATACTCTATCAGGGAACGTTTTCAGGGCTGCGGTTTATATCTTGATTGAAACGAAGACACACTAGGATACAGAAACAAAAATGCTGACATAAAGTTGCTCCAGATTTGAGTGCACACTGGACTCTGAGATAACTTGAACTCCTCACCGTAATACCGAACCATATGGGTTTAGATACCCTGATAATCAAGGAGTTATATTTTTTTGAAAGAAGTCTCTGTAAGACACGGAATATTTCAAGCTCCTCTATGTATGTGGGCACTATGATCGTCCCATTTTCCAGTTCCCGGTGGGCAACAGAAGCAGTGAGAGTCCTGGTGGGGCTGTTGACTCTTGTCTTAGTTAGGGTTTTACTGCTGGGAATAGACACCATGACCAAGGCAACCCTTATAAGGACAACATTTAATTGGGACTGGCTTACAGGTTCAGAGGTTCAGGCCATTATCATCAAGGCAGGAGCAGGGCAGCATCCAGGCAGGCTTGGTGCAGGAGGAGCTGAGAGTTCTCCACCTTGTTCCAAAGGCAAACAGAAGACTGGTTCCTATGGAGGAGGGTCTCATTGCCCACCCCCACAGTGGCCCACTTCTCACAGCAAGGCTACGCCTACTCCAACGAGGCCACACCTCCTAATAGTGCCAGCCCCTAGGCCAAGCATATTCAAACCACCACAACTCGGAATACTGAGAGAAGATACGTTTGCTTCTATGTAATGAGGCAAAGAAGGGTATGTTCAGTGCCCAGGTGATCCACTGGGATGTCTCCTATTCACATTCCCAGAGCTGACTGGGATAAATGCAGCAGCCACGGGCTAAGAAGGGCAATGAGAGCATGGGCTTCCGCTTCTCAGAAACAGATGATGACCTCACAGCCAAACCACCCAGGCCAGCAGAAGTGCCAGGCCGTTGTGAAAGTACTACAGTGTGACAAGTACTGTCAACTGTAGCCTACGACGAGCTTCTACAGTTCGAGGTCCACCCCATCATGCCTCCTCGTACTCCTCTTAAAGAGAAATCAAAGTCCCATGGAGGTTGTACCCAAATTTTAGTCTGCAAAACAGATAATAAGATCTCCAACCATGGTGCTTTTCTGCAACCCTGTCCCTCGGGAGACACAGGATGCTACCCAGGGTATACAAAGCCAGCCTGGGATATGTGAAACCAAGTCTCAAAATCAATCAATCAATTCATTCATTCATTCATTCATTCATTCATTAAAGGAAAGGAAGGAAAGGGATGGACTACATCGAACTCTTTTCTGGGTACAGTTGGGTTTAACTTGAGTTTATGGTCCCATCCTGGAAAGAAGCCCTGACTGGGTGACAGCCAGTGTGTGAAGGAGTAAATAAAGATCCTTCCCAGCACTGATTCTAGCATATGTTCTCCACAACATCAGAAACTGAAGAGAAATGACTAACAGTAAATGTGATCCACAAGAAAGAAGGATATCCCAGAAAGTAGAGACGGTGGTGCACACCTTCAGTTCCAACACTTGGGAGGCTTAAGCAGGCGTTCTTTGAGTTGCAAGCCATCATGGTCTACATAGCGGGTTCCAAGACAGTCAGAACTGCATGGTAAACATACATACATACATACATATATACATACATACATACATACATACATACATATATACATACATGCACAGAAGACTTCTGGGATTACTTCAGTGTGACCTCATTGAAAGGAAAAAGGATGGATATGATTACAAACAGAAGTAGATTGATCGTGACAATTGTGAAGCTCTGTAATGGATACAAGAATTGAACCTTATTTTCTATACTTTAGGCTGTGAATGGGTTTTGAATAACTGTTATTTGATAACTAACAGTTATTAATATCACCTGGCCGGGCCCCAATAATCAAGGCAGAGTGCTATGGAGTTTTTAAATCGGCTTTAGCACAATTACTGGGCAAATCACTCATAATCTATTTTTCGATATGTTGAACTGTTAATTCCCCAGCTGTGCTCCCCAGTCCTTGCTGGTTGAGTCTCACCTGGGTCATTTCTGCTCCACCAGTCCATCCTCAAGGGGCATTTCACTTGGCCATGTGCTCCTGGTCTTTCACATCGAATGGAGACTCCCTGTTCTGTCTCCTTTTTCCTTCTCCCTCCTTCTCGTCTCGGCTTCTTCTTCCTCTTTCTCTCCTCTCTCCCATACCTGTGACTTCCACCACAGAAATTGAAACCCTGCCTACCTCTATTCTCCCCAGTAATTGGCTGCAACCACTTTCATTTAACCAAGCTTTAAATTGGAAAATTGGAGAACGAGAATTTTACACACACACACACACACACACACACACACACACACACACACACACAGAGGGGCAATGTGGGGGATGTTGGTTTACTTGAGAATCCGTTCATGGGGAGCAACCAGAGCTTGACATCCAGAATTTAGCATCTGTATACACAGCCCCAGACCAACTCCCAACATTAGTCACACTTGGAAGTTTGTAAAACAGAGTGGGCATCCGTAAGTACTGCCTGCCTAATACTAAATAGGAAGCAGTGTTTCCCTTTTCTTCATCCCAGTGGTGCTGTCCTAGGCTCCCTTGGCAGCCCTGCACAGAATTGGAAGGCAATCTTACCCTTATGAAGATGTTCTCACGAGATGCAGAAAATAAACAAGGTAATTAGCACCAGGAAAGCATCTTTGTGCTATCCGCATGTTGAACTTGCTTTTAATCCCTCCTCAGAGGACACAGATGTAGCCTTTGGGATGCATAGCTGACTGTGATCAAAGAAGTGCAATGAAAACATCACATGAAAGCAGCGAGCACACAATCAAAGTTGTGTGCATAAGCTCTCCCTGAACTTGCTAACCATCTAGGAGGTAGGAACGCAATCTCTCATCTCTCAAATCTAGCAGGACTTGCTGTGTGAAGTCACCACCATTGCAAGATCCTTTCTGGAGTAAGAACTACTACCCCAGTGAGTGTGGAAGCAAGATGTCAGCAGTTGACTGGAGCCAGCTTAGCTCTTGAGAGGCTTCCACCCTGGGTCACTCATGAGAAACGAAATGGGTTGGTATTGTCTAAACCACAGGTGGGATGGGCAAGCCAGCAAGATTTCACATTAGTATATCCGGCAGTGAGCAGGTGGTTATGGGAAGCAACCCGTTGTTTCCTTATTTCTCCTGGTTATTCTGTTCCAAGTGAGGTCGCGCTTGGTGAGGATGCCAGCTGGTCGCAAGCGCATGGACTGTGCACCAGTGGCAAGCTTGCTTTTTATATTGGAATCAACAGTAGGGGAGAGCTCTAGGAAAACAAGAGGGTTCTAGATATCTCTCTGTTGCTATAAATACTGTCTTAAGGTTTTCAAGAGTCACAGAACTAATGGAATGTCTCTCTATATTAAGGGAAATTATTGGAATGACTGCACTCTAACTAACCCTACAAAAGGCAGCTGCGGATGGGACATCCAAGAATCTAGCAGTTGCTCAGTCCCATGAGACTCGATGTTTCAGCTGGTCTTATGTATAAGCTGGAATCCTGAAGAAGTGGGTTCCAACAGATGTGCTGGCAAGTAAATGCAAGCAAAGCAGAAAACAGACACTTCCTTTTACCATTGTCCGTATGTAGTTCTACAGAAGAAGGTATGGCCCGCATTAAAGGTGTGTACCACCACTCCTAGATTTGGAACTGGCTCTGTCCCAGGCTGGTCTTGAACGCAGAGATCTGCTGGCCTCTGTCTCCTTGAATTAAAGGCGTGTACTACCTTGCCTGGGTTTAAGCTGTTCATGGCCACTATGCCTCAAGTTCTGGATCATAGGTGTGCCCTCCATTTCTGGACTGTAGTTCATTCCAGATGTAGTCAAGTTGACAAACAGGAATAGCCATCACAAATACCATGACCAAAACCTCTTAGGGAGGAAAGGGTTTCTTTTACCTTACAAGCTACAGACCTTCACCCAGGCAACCCAAGGCAGGAGCTTGAAGGAAAACTCAAGCAGAGACCACAGAGGACGGCTTTTACCTGCTTTCCTCTTTCTGATTTTCCCAGCTTCTTTTCTTATGTAACCCAGATTCACTTGTCTTGGGATGGTAGCACCCACGAAGAGATGGGCACTCACAATAAAAATTAATCAGGAATGCCACACAAATATGTCCCCAGGCCAATCCAATGGAGGTAATTCTTCGGTTGAAGTCATCTCTTCCCAATGTTTGTCAATATGACAACCAAGGTTAGCCATCGCAGAGAGATTTTCAACACAGTGAACGAATTTTGAAACTGTATGGGAATACTTCTAATTGACAAGTTATGAAAGAACAATTAGTAGAATTTAGAAGTCAGGAGTCGCCGATGCCAATTGCTGTGGGCAGGACGATCTGCAAAGGGAAGACAGCTCCCCTTTGACCTGTACGATCTTCCAGAATCTCACCCAACATCAGGACAATGTGTACCCTACAGTGAATTAAGGTTATGAGTATTGGGTATTGAATAATACACCATCAAAATCATCACTCGTGCCTTAATACACACAAAACAGAAAAAGAAAGAAAGAGAGGGAGGGGGAGGGAGGGAGAACAGACCTTGTTTCTAGATGTTAAATAACAGGCAAGGGTGTACTCATTTGTAAGATAAGCACACTGCATTTTAATTTGTCTCATCCCACCAAATCAGCATTTCTGGCCTGGCTACCCCAAGAACTTCACAACTGGTCTGGGGCTGTCACGTGTGAGCTTCCTCCACACCATCTGCTAGGACAGAATCTAGGTCCCTGTTTCAACAACATACAAGCCTCAATCTGGGAGAGGGGACAACTGGGGTGGTGATGGGGGTGGGGGGACATGACAGGACAAGACTTTAATCCCAGCATTCGGAGTCAGAAGGAGTTCTGCAAATTCAGCCCAGCCTGGTCTACATTATCGATCTCCAAGGGCAGTGAGAACTACAGAGAGAGACCCTGTGTCTTAGTTAGGGTTATCATTGCTGTGATCAAACACCATGAGCAAAGCAACCTGGGAAGGAAGGGGTTTGTTTGGCTTCCATGTCACTGTTAGACATCAAAGGAAGTCAGAACAAGAATTCAAACAGGGCGGGAACCTGGAGGCAGAAGCTGGGGCAGAAGCAGATGCGAGAGAGTGCTGCTTTCTGGCTTGCCCCTTGTGGCTTTCTTATAAAACCCAGGACCACCAGCCCAGGGATGGCATCCCCCACAGTGGTGAGTCCTCCTGCACCAATCACTGATTAAGAAAATGCACCACAGGCTTGCCTGGACCCCCCTTTATGCAGGCATTTTCTCAATCAGGGCTCCCTCCTTTCCGATGACCTTAGCTTATATAAATGACAGAAAACTAGCCAGTACACCTTGTCTCAAAAATGAAATTAAAAACGTTAAAAACCATGAGCCTGGATCTACTACCACCAAATTCTGAACCCTAGAAGCGTTTCCTACCAAAGACTCTGGATAAATCTGCTCCCTGCCCATCTCTCACCTTTGCCCCACTCACTGTAAGCTACAGACAAATAGGCCTCATCCTTTCTCAGCTAGTGATGACCTCTTTCCTTCTCGGGTAGCCATGCTCCCTTTTCACCTTTTTACATTTGGTTCTATCTGTCTCTTCATTTGGGGCTTCTTATAGAATGTGAAAGACATGAAAAGTACATTCACAAAATTTGTGTCTTTTTAATTACTACCTCAGAAAATAGTGCATTAAAAGCATAATAAGCAAGCAGTATGTGTGGCAGCAGAGAGAATTTTCCACATAGACGTGAACACTTATATTAAGGTAACCAATGAATACACACAAGGAAGAATGAGGAGAAACATATACCTGGAAACATCATAGCAACCTCAAGAAGACCAGTAACAGAGAAAAGATTTAACAAAAAGAACCAGAGAAAAAGACCTATTTTCCAAGCTTTTTGAATTAGAACTTATGAATAAAATTATAAATACTCACGACATATATTATATGGCATTAATAGATGTGTAGACTGTGAGCTCACCATGGCAATAAGATGATTATCATATATATCCATCAGCTTACAGGTGTTTGCGTGTGATTGAAAAGAACATAAATCTACTTTTTTATTAAATGTTTATATTTATTAACTTTATAATCCAATATCATCAGTGCTTCCTCTCCTCGCAGTACCCCCTCACTTAAGTCCTACCCCCATTTGCCTTAGAAGAGGAAACCTCCTGGGTGTCAACCCCCATAGCCCCTAACCCCCCACCCTCCCAACCCCCAAACCCTCAACCCCCAACCCCACTAACCCACCCAACCCCCCAACCCCCAACCCCACCGACCTACCCAACCCCCACCCTCCAACCCTCCAACACCCCAGACCCTGGATCCCGGCCTTCCTACCCCACACACTGAGTTGCTGCCAGACTAGGCATATCCTCTCCCACTGAAGCCAGACAAGGTTGTCCCTTTAGGCACTCAGGATCTACAGGCAGGCAGATAGGCAATAGAGTCAGGGACAGCCCCTGCTCCAGTTGTCGAGGGACCCATATGAAGACCAAGCTGCACATTTGCTACATGTGTGCAGGGGCTGAGGTCCAGCCCATGCTCACTCTTTGGTTGGTGATTCAGTCTTTGGGAGCTCCCAAGGGTCCCAGTTACTTGACTCTGTTAATTTTCCTGTGGAGTCCCTGTCCTCTTTAGGTCCCTCAATCTTTCTCCAGCTCTCCTTAAGACTCCCTGAGCTCCAACTACTGTTTGAGTATGAGTCTCAGAATCTCTTTCCATTGGCAGTTGGGCAAAGCCTCTCAGAGGACAGTTATGCTAGGATTCTGTCTGCAAGCATAACGAAGTATCATTAGTAATAGTGTCAGGGATTGTCTCTTCCCCATGGGACGAGTCTCAATTTGGGGTAGTCATTGGTTGGCTGTTCCCTCAGTCTCTGCTCTATTTCTATCCCTGTATATCGTATAGGCAGGGCACATTTTGAGTCAACGGCTTTGTGGGTTGATATCCTATTCTCCTACTGGGAGTCTTGCCTAGCTATGGGAAGTGGCCACTTTTAGAAATCTCAGCTAGAGTCACCCACTTAGACCCTCTGGGGTCTCTCCCCATCCCAGGTCTCTGGCATGACCCAGAGATTGCCCCCCCAGCTGATCTCCCTTCCCTCAACCCTGCTCTCCCTACATATGCTCTCCCTATACTCCACCCCCTCCCTTCCCCATCCCCTCTGCTTCCACCCAGTTCCCTCCTTCCATCAACCTCCAATATCTACTTTGTTTCTCCTTCTGAGAAATATTCAAGCATCCTCCTTTGTGCCCCTCCGTGTTATTTGGCTTCTTTGGGTCTATTGATTATAGCGTGGTTATCCTGTATTTTAGGGCTAATATCCACTTATAAGTGAGTACATACCATGTATGTCCTTTTGGGTCTTGGTTACCTCACTAGGGATGATATTTTCCAGTTCCATCCATTTGCCTAGGAAATTCATGATGTCCTTGTTCTGGATAGCTGAGTAGTGTTTCGTTGTGTATATGAACCACATTTTCTGTATCCATGCTTCAGTTGAGAGACATCTACATTGTTTCCATCTTCTTGCTTTTACAACTAAAGCTGCTATGAACATAATAGAGCAAGTGTCCTTGTGATATGGTGGGGCATCTTTTGGGTATATGCTCAGGAGCAGTGTAGATGGGTCTTGAGGTAGAATTATTCACAATATTCCGGGAAACCACAAAATTGATTTCCAGAGTGGTTGTATAAGTTTGCACTCCCAACAACAATGGAGGAGTGTTCCCCTTGCCCCACAACCTCACCAGCAAGTGCTGTCCTTTGAGTTTTTAAGCTTAGCCATTCTGATGGGTATAAGGTGGAATCTCAGAGTTGGTTTGATTTGCATTTCCCTGGTGACTAAGGACGTTGAACATTTCTTTTAAGTGCTTCTCAGCCATTTGAGATTCCTCTGCACCCCATTTTATAACTGGGTTATTTGGGATTGTTAGTATCTAACTTAGATGTATAGACTGTCAGGTCATTATGGCAATAAGATGATTAGCATATCCGTCAGCCTACAGGTATACATGTGTGATTGATAAGAACATTAAATCTACTTTTAAAAGACCGAGTTCATAAAATAGTCATTGGAGGTGGATGAGGGGAGGGCACTGGGTGGGAGAGGGTATGGGGAAGGAAATGGAGGACAGATCAGGTGTAGGGAGAGACAGGGAGAGAAGGCCAGGAGAGTGAATGAAAATCAAAGGGGGCACATCTCCAGGACTTGCCAGAGACATGGGATGGGAGATGTTCCAAGGAGTCTATGGGCATGACTCTAGCTGAGACTCCCAGCAGTGAGGGATACGGAGCCTGAAGTGGCCACCTTCTGCAACCAGGCAGGACTCCTAGTGGAAGGATAAGGATACAAACCCACCCATAAGAAGTGCAGAGACAAAGATGGAGGAGAGACTGGGGAAATGGCCAAACAATGACTGGTCCAACTTGACCTGGGACCTGTACTGACTGGTTTTGTGTGTCTACTTGATAGAAGCTGGAGTTATTACAGAGAAAGGAGCCTCAGTTGAGGAAATGCCTCCATGAGACCCAGCTGTAAGGCATTTTCTCAATTAGTGATCAAGGGTGGAGGACCCATTGTGGGTAGTGTCATCTCTGGGCTGGTGGTCTTGGGTTCTATAAGAAAGCAGGCTGAGCAAGCCAGGGGAAGCAAGCCAGTAAGTAACATCCCTCGAAGGCCTCTGCATCAGCTCCTGCTTCCTGCTCTGCTTGAGTTCCAGTCCTGACTTCCTTTGGTGATGAACAGCAATGTGGAAGTGTAAGCTGAATAAACCCTTTCCTCCCCAACTTGCTTCTTGGTCCTGATGTTTGTGCAGGAACAGAAACCCTAACTAAGACAAGACCCATCCCATGGACGATTAATGATATTCTGTGGTAGTTTAAATATGCTTGGCCCAGTGAGGGACACTATTAGGAGGTATGGCCTTGTTGGAGTAGGTGTAGCATTGTTGGAGGAAATGTGAGGGGGGGTTTGAGACTTCTTCCTAACTGCCACCTAATTGACACTCTAAACTGTGTCTTGAAAAGGTCATTCCATCTTTCTTTCAGGCCAGTCTAGTATGGGACAAATTCCAGATAAAGAAAAGGTTAGGCCCAAGTATATACAATTTAAATCCCTGCATTCAGGAGACAGAGACAGGCAGATCTCTTGAGTTCAAGGACAATCTACAGAGCAAGTTCCAGGACAGTCAAGCTTAGGCAGTGAAGGAGTTTGGAAAACAGAAAGCTGGTGATAATGTAATAGAACAAGGGGGCCATGTTCTAACTACAGCAAGCCACAGAACATCTTGGTTCTTTGCCCAGCAGCTTGGGCCTTGTGGCTCTGTCTGTAGAGTCAAAACTGGAAGGGACAACTGGAACAATTGATGCTGGTTAGATGGAACTAAGATTAGTGGTGATTAGGAAGAGACCATCATCACTGAGGTGAAATCTTCTGGGAAGTGTTTTCTTAGAGCACAAGGAAGCTGTGTTCCAGAGAGAGCCAAGGTTGTACCTCGTGCTGCAGCTGTACTTGGTAATGTGTAAGAGTCACCCAGGTGATACTGGTTTTGAAGGTATGAAGCGGTCATGGATTGCAGCTGAGGCTGGGCACTGTGAGAGGCCAGGGAAGGCTATTGGTAAAGATACAGCTCAGTTGCAGTTGATAGCCCAGAACTGAGGGGGCCATGCAAAGAAATCGAGGCTCTCGATCTCATAAAGGGAGCCTCTGAGAGGCTATTGGTGAAGCCTAGTTGCAGCAGAAGACCCCAGTGTACTGGGGACTGCAGTACCATAGGACGATCACTATGAACAGCAGCAGCAGTGGAATGGAGTCAACCTGAGCCTAGAGCTACAGAGGGCAGAGGTGGAGATGAGACTCAAGCCCTTTGGAGGAACCCAGAAGACCATGTATGGATCCCAGACATTGGAACAAGAACCTGTAAAGTTGGAGTTGCCTTGAAGACCCCAAGATGTTCAAGGCGAAGAGCCATGGGATACCTGCTGAGGAAAGCTGCTAACAGGTAGTGGAACCAAACAATGAGAAAGAAATTGTTTCACAGTCAACAAAGCAGAAAGGAGTTAGACATCAGACATGAAGATACAGAGTTTGGAGCTCACCTAGCTGGCTTTGGTCTTGATTTTGTCCAGGATTTCCTCACTATAACATTTTGGAATAGTGAAGTATATAACCTGTGATGTTGGAGGTATGTGATGTGTGTTTTGATTGTGACTTTATAGGGGATTACAGCTAAGCAATTGGATGAATCTCAGAAGAGACTTTGGATATTGGACTTTTAAACTTTGATGAGACTGTGATAGACTATGGGACTTTTGCAGTTGGACTAAATGTATTTTTCATTATACTATGTCTAGGAATGGTCCCCATAGACTTGCGTGTTTGAATAAGCCTGTGTGGGCTAGGGGGTAGAATGTGGTAATTTCAATATGCTTGGCCCAGGGAGTGGCACTATTAGGAGGTGCAGCCTTGATGGAGGAAGTATGTCAGTTTGAGGGTGGACTTTGAGGGCCTCCTCCTAGCTGCATGAAGCCTTAATGGATTGAAAAGTTGAACCTGTAAGCCAGCCCCAGTTAAATGCTGTCTTTTAGAAGAGTTGTCTTGGTCACGGTGTCTGTTCGCAGTAGTAAAACCCTAAGACACGCCACTATGCTTGCAGAGGGGAGCCTAGCATGACTGTCCTGTGAAACGTTCCACCCAACAGCTGACTAAAACAGATGCAGAGGTCCACAGTCAAACATTGGATGGAGCTCAGGGAGTCTTGTGGAAGAGTTGGGGGAATGATTGAGGGACTCAAAGGGGATAGAGACTCTACAGAAAGACTGCCAACCAGAGTCATCTAACATGGACCCTTGGAGCCTCTAAGAAACTGAACCACCAATCAAAGAACTAGCATGGGCTGGTCCTAGGACCCCCACACATATGTAGCATGTTTGCAGCTTGATCTTCATGTAGGTCCCCTAACAACTGAAGTGGGGTTGTCCCTGATTCTGTTGTCTGCCTATGGACACTGTTCCCCTAACTGAACAATGCTTTTTCTGGTCTCTGTCGGAGAGAATGTGCCTAGTTCTGCAGTGACTTGATGTGTCAGAGTATGTTGGTACCCAGAGGGAGTCTCTCCCCTCATCATAGGAGAAGATGAGGGGGATAGGAGGAAGGCTGTGTGAGGAAGGCATTGGGAGGACAGGAGGGAGGCTGTGTGAGGAAGGCATTGGGAGGACAGGAGGGAGGCTGCGCCTGATTGAGATGTAAAATGAATAAGTAAATTAGTGAAAAAAATTCATGTATACAGTCATCAGACATTAGATATCTAGAGTAACTTTCTCATCCCCCTTAATTGAAATTTTAACTCATTTCCTCCAACATTTCAGCTTCAGAAACCACCACTCCGACACCATTAAGAACCACTTAATTTTTTCCAACTTCACACAACCTAAAGTCACCTGGGGAAAGGGACTCTCAGTTGAAGAATTATCTCGATCAGGTTGGCCTGTGGACATGTCTGTGAGAGATTGTCTTGACTGATGATTGATGTGGGAGAGCCTGGCTCACTGAGAACAGTGCCATCCCTAGGGAGGAGGACTTGAGATATTTAGAGAGCTACCTGGGCATGAGCCAGTCAGTGATCGAGCTAGCAAACAGAATCCCTTCATGGTTTCTACCTCAAGCTCCTGCCCTGCGTAAGCCCTTGCTTTGGTATCCCTCAGTGTTGGACGATGACCTGGAAGATTAAAGACAACCTTCCCTCCCTTAAGTTTGCTGCTTTCAGTCACAGAGGATTAAACACAGCAATAAAATGAAATAGGCTAACATATATCGTCTCATGCAGTATGTGTCCTGTGCCTCAGTTATCTCCTTTAGAACTGTGTCTTCCAGTATGGCCTGTATTGTCACGGATGAGATTATTTTCCAAGGCTGAGTGACATTCTGCTGTGTATGAATTATACTGCATATACACACACTTCCTCTTCCTTTAATGTCAGTGGGCAAAGGTTGGTTTCTCTATCTTGGCTATTATCAGAGTACAGCTAGCTCCTCAACGCACACATTTCATTTCTTTAGGGTACACTCGCAGGAGTTCTATGGCTGGATCACACGGCAGCTCCTTTAACAGTCTTGAAACACTGCGCTACTCTTCATGATCGGTGTACCCATTTGTATCTGCCAACAACTGTACTGCTGTTCCTTGTCCCTTACCAACAAGTACCTTTAATAGTTTTAATAACAGGTTTGAGGGTGATATCTCATAGTGGTTTCCATTCTAATTTCCATAGTGATTCAAGTTGTTAGCAATTTATATATTAGCCACTTGTATTCTTCCTTTTCCTGTGTCTTCCCTTCTCTACCTTCTGCTTCATTGATTGGGACTCGAAAATGCAAACTATGTCCTCCACTGCTAAGACACATCCCTAGACATCCTTCTCTTCCTCCATCTCTTTTCCACCGTGTTTTTTTTTTAATGTCCACTTAAAGTTTTTATACAGTATGAGAAGAGTCCAATTTTGTTTTTCTACGTATGGATATCAAACTTCCCCAGTAAAATTTACTAAAGAAAATATCTCCCCACTAACCCTGATCAGTTGCTTACTTAAAATTTAGTTGACTATAGACCACATGTTAATTCCAGCACGTGGGAGGCAGAGGCAGGCAGATCCCTATGAATTTGAGGCGATCCTGATCTGCACAGTAAGTTCCAAGCCACCCAGGCCTACATAGTAAGACCTGGTTTGAAAAAAAGGAAGAAAACAAAGTTTAATAATGACTGCTTCAGGGGCTTGAGAGCTGGTTCAGTGGTTAAGAGCACTTATTGTTCTCACACAGGACCTAGGGTCAATTCCCAGCACACATATGGAGGCTCCCAGTCTCCTCAGGCAGCAGACATGCATGTGTACACAGGTATGCACTCAGGAAAAGCACTCATACACACGGGATAATGAAATAATAATTTCAAAAAATGATTTTGAATATGTGGATCCTTTTGGGTAGTATAGATTTATTCCGATTCCAACAGATTCATAAATGTTCATTTATGACTTCTTGAATGTCTGTCTTCGGGTTGTAAGTTTCCTATCTAGCTTTTTTCTGGGCTGGTGATATAGCCCACTTGTGTGGCAGAGCCCTGGTCTCTGTTGGATCAACCCCCAAACACTAGGAATGAAATTCTCTTTTGTTTTCTTGCTTAAATTGTTTCTAAGATGTTGCTTTTATGTATTATTGCGAATGGAACTTTTTCTTGATTTCTAATACTTCGTTGTTGTGCGAGGATTAAATTAATTTGAGGATGTTTATTTTGTTTGCTGTAACTGTAGAGAATTCAGTTGTTCACTCTAACAGGTTTGGGAAGAGCATGCTGCATGCAAAATCTTGTTGCCACCAATTACGGGCAGTGGCTCAGTGACAATGATGGAGTCCACGTGGTAGAATAGAGATACTTAAACAATTATTACAGTAACTTCAACCCAAAAATACCTTTCAAGAACAAAACCAAAATAAAAATATTTCTAGGCAAAGCCTGACAGTTTACTGGCAGATCCTCTGTGGACAAGTGTCTAAAGACAGAAAAAGGTATGAGTACAATTTGATTAAAAACTTAGTGGCACACACCTATAATCCCAGCATTTAGAAGGTAGAGGCAGGAGGACCTCTGTAAATTTGAGACCAGCACAGTTTACATAGTGAGTTCCGGGACAGCCAGGGCTATGTAGAAAGGGACCTCTGCCCCCTGTCCCAGAGAGAGAGAGAGAGAGAGAGAGAGAGAGAGAGAGAGAGAGAGAGAGAGAGAGAGAGAGAGAGAGAGAGAGAGAAGAAACTGGAATGGAAATACCAGAAAATACCATGGACAGAAAACAGAATCAAAAGAGTGTCAGTGTAGAGGTGGACTTTGAAACCCTCCTCCTGGCTGCCTGGAAGCCAGTTTTCTATTCACCCTTAGAACAAGATGTAGAACTCTCATCTCCTTCAACGTTGTGTCTGCCTGGATGCTGCCATGCTCCTGCCTTGATGATAATGGACTAAACCTCCAAACCTATAAGCCAGCCCCAGTTAAATGTTGTCCTTTGTAAGAGTTGCCTTGGTCATGGTGTCTCTTCCCAGCAATGGAAACACTAAGACATCTTCCCCCATTTATATTTATGTGATAAATTAAAGCTTTAATATGAAAGACAAAATTTTGAAACATTAAATAAGGATATTGTTCATAACTTTGAGGTTTAGGAAATGTTTTTCAAAATAAGACACAAAGACTGTGATGGACAAGTCACTTAGCCATACCTCTGAGGCATGGTATAGACTAAGGTTAGCCTATGAGAACACCTAAGAGGGGTTATCTTTGAGATCACTGATGTATGAAGATCCATCTTAACTTTGACTGGGACCATTCCTGGGAGAGAGCTTGTGTTGGTAGGTGGAGAAAATCAGATGAGAGCCAGTATGCATACACACTCATTGTCCTCTTCTGTCTAAGAGAGTGTGACCGATTTACCACCACCACCCACCATCCAGCTCTTGACACTCTTGACTTCCACACCACTGATCCCCTCCCTCCTGCCAGCTAACTCCTCTTCTAATCCTCCCTCCCTCCCTGTACTAGCTGGTTTTGTGTGTCAACTTGACACAAGCTGGAGTTATCACAGAGAAGGGAGCCTCCCTTGAGGAAATGCCTTAATGAGACACAGCTGTAAGGCATTTTCTCAATTAGTGATCAAGAGGGGAGGGCCCAGCCCATTGTGGGTGGTGCTGTCCCTAGCCTGGTGGTCCTGGGTTCTACGAGAGAGCAAGCTGAGCAAGCCAGGGGGAGCAAGCCAGTAAATAACATCCCTCCATCAGCTCCCACTTCTTGACCTGCTTGAGTTCTAGTTCTGACTTCCTTTGGTGATGAACAGCAATGGAGAAAGTGTAAGCTGAATAAACCTTTTCCTCCCCAGCTTGCTTCTTGGTCATGATGTTTTGTGCAGGAATAGAAACCCTGACTAAGACACTCCTTCCCTCCTTTCCTCTCTCCATCCCCACTCCCTCCCTCCCTGCCCTTCCTTTATGATCTACTGAGTATTGTCAATATTGTTTACATGAGCATAGATAAAAGGTTATTTCCTGCAGCATGGGTATCTCACCAGAAGCTACACCAATAAAGACTATTCTCTCCTTTCCCCAACCATTAGCTTCAGATCCTCAGAGAAGGGTGAGGCCTTATGTGCCCCTCCCAGGCAACTGCTAACTGCCTAATCATTAGGGAGAGGTGGGAACTCATCCCCTTGCTCCCTCCATGACAGAATGTAATAGACCCAGTCTCGTGCAGGTCTTCGACAGATGATCAACTGCTGTGAGTTCATGTGGACAGCAGCATGCTCTGCCAGATAGAGAGCACTCCACACACATACATGTACTGTGACGTACACATATATGTACACACACATAGTGAGATGTGTACATAAATATACATAAATGCTTTTTTACATTTTTACTAACAGTTTTTAAATCTAAAAATAGTACAAATGTTCTTCAATAGTAAAAATACAAATAATACTAAAGTATTCAAATGGTGCTATCCTATAACAATCTATCTGTACTCGTCAACACAATAAAATCTCATTAATCCTTTGTTCAGAAAAAAGCTGGTGCTAGAGTACACACAGTAATAGTATGTTCTGTTAAGTGAGCTAAAAATGTGTAGTTTGTGGGATGGTATGCAAATCTAGAGAAACATTTAGGGAGGCATGGAAAGGTTTGTCACACTAAGTTTAGAAGTGAATTTAACTGTGGAACACAAGCAAAGATATCAGTCACAAATGTGGCACATGGGAATTTTAAGATGCCAACATCCCTGTGTTTTTGACATGACTTTGTTACAATTTAGACCTCCAAATGCTCATGTGTTGAAACGTTGGCACCCTGTTTGTGGCGCTCTTGGGAGGGAGATGGCGGAAATTCTGGGAAGTAGGGCCTCCTGGGAGGAAATGCATCACATGGGGTATGCATGTAAAGGGATACTGGAGCCAGATACGATGTTCTATGAGACAACGGTCAGTAGCTCTAGCTGGGGTTGGACAATACTGGACAGATGTTGATGTTGCTGTTCCTTTCTGGGTCAGTGCATGGTCCACGGGCTAAGGTTGCCGTGGGACAGAGCAGAGGCACCTGCCTACCTCTGTGTTGTCTACTGGAATGTACCCTATGGTTCTTCCTACTCACAGATTTCGTAAGAGCTTCTGCCTTGTTAGGAGTTACTCTTGTTAGGGAAAGAGTGAGCAAATAAAGAAAATTCTTGGAAAGAGTTTATCCTCTACAAGATCGTCTCCTGAAGCACATACCACTGATAGCCCACAAAGCCCTTCCCAGCTTGTCTGGTCTTTTGTTGAGAATGCCCATGGTGCATGTATCAAGTGTGTCTGCCATCTACACACTATTTCACACTCTTTACAGGTAAAGTGCAAGTGGGTTTCACTGGATTTGTTGAACACACCTTGCATAGTCATTAATGGTGCCAAAACTCACATTTAACCCAGTATATTAAGCAGATCCCTCATTTAGGCTGTTTGGTGTTGATGATATTTATGATCTTTTAGTGTTTATGAAGATCTAGTAAGCCAAAAGTACAACCCATATGTTTCTCCACTTACTTCGCTGGGGCAAATTTCTAAAAGATAGTTTGCTGAGTTAAAGATGTGCATTTTTAAAACCTGCTGGTGTCTTTGCCAGTTGCCCAGCACAAGCTTCACTTTCCAGCCCGCTGCCTGCAAATGTGTTCACTCGGCTCTGACTTTAGCCATGTTGGGTGCTGCCTTTGTAGTTTTACCCTGCCTTCTGTTGATTTGCATGTCTTAACACTAGTGAGACAAAATACATTTTTAATTATTCTGATCTGAGTATTCAATATGGAAGAAGTGAAATCAGTAAACCCTGGTGAGTGGCAACGGGAGATAGAAAGGAAGAGGTTGGGTTTACAAGCTGGGGTGTGTAGGTCTCTGGTAATGGGCATCTATCTCAGGAGACAGTAATCAGCTATAATGGACTCTTAGACAGTAATCGGCTGGATATGGTGGCTTATACCTGTGTAACTGTGTCACGTTGGAGACTGTGGTTGGATTACCCTCTGCTCCTGGTCAGCCCGGGCTACAGTTTAAGACAGAGGTGTGCAGGAAAGAGTGAGGACAGGAGGGAATGAATTTAGTGATGGGAAATGCACACGAGGGTTATAGAGGAACTGGCAACAACACTCTGGGCAAGGTGAGCTTGGGGCACTCGGAGGGATATGGTGGGGATGATCAGGGAACAGTTTCATACCCAGGGCTGGGAAGTCAGCCAGGAGTGAATTCAGATCTGTAGGCAGATCTGTGTCAGTCAGTACATGGGCATTGTTAAAGAACCTGGTAAGGAGGACACTGAGGGGCCATGAGTGGAGGAGCAGTGGACCTCACAGTCCACAGAGTAGGAAGATTAGGAAGAAATTAGCCTTCAGAGCCAAATACCTACCGGCCATTAGAGTTGGCAGGATCAATCCTCTACCCTGAAGTACAAATAACGGTGGCTGGCTTCTCTGACTTAATTACTTTTGACTATGATGGATAAATTTAAGCACAAAAAATGAACTAAAACAAAAGATTTTGATGCTTTAAGTATGACTCAATTTCCTGAATGTCGCTGTCCCCATGGTACTGTCCTCAGTGATAAATGCCATCAGTAAGGATATGTGGGTCAAGGAACACAGCTGCCCTCAACAGCCTCGCTTGTGAGTCCACTCAATCTTAACTCAAGAGCTGACTTTCGCGTTTATTATGTGATAAGCTAGGGAAGCAGCTAAGGAAACTTACAAAGAACCGTGAGTAAGTGGCAGTCATTAGAAGAACATAAAGTGGATGCTACATTCCAAAGGAAGCTAATAAGCAAAATCTAATGAATAGGGAACTAGGTAAGCCCAGGAAATTGCTCTTACACTGCACCGAGCTATAAAACATGGGGTCGTGGGATTACCTGTGTTTCCTTCCCCTCCATAACTGTCTCTTTAGAAAATTTCCTTCCCGGAAAAGGAAAACAGGGTGGCCTAGTAGCACACACCTTTAATCTGCTTACTAGGAAGGCAGAGGCAAATGGATCTTTATGAGCTAGTCTACACGCTGAGTTCCAGGCCAGCCAAGGCCGCGTAGTGAGACCTGGCTCAAAACCAAAGAAATTCAAAAACCAAACCCGGAACACTGGTGTACTCTATCAAGTAGCTAGACTTCCAAAGCAATCTGCTGTTACAACCCAGGACATTTTAGCTCAGACATTTACTCCTGTTTAGTTCCATGGACTAGAAACCTGAGAACAAAATGTAAGCAAGTCTAGTCCGTCTCAGTCCTCTGTCCATTCTTGGCTCACAGGCAGCTACTAGACAACTTCTCTGTCCTTCCCTGGTCATCTGCCTGTGTAGACCTGTGTCCAACTCTCCTCATAGGAATGCAATCATACCAGATTAGGGCTCATCCACGGGACCTTATTTGGCCTTGCTCCTTTAGGGACATTTTGTCCAAATACAGTCACGTTCACGAGCTCAGAGGATCTCAACATATGAATTTGGGCAAGACATCATTCAGGCCCACCGTATGTGCTACAAATCCAAAGAAAACTTCTAAAATCAGTAACTATGAACTACACAAGTGTCCATTAGAGAGCTTGGTGGGAACCCTGGAATCAAAGGAGCTTGAATGGGTCAGGCTTCTTCTGTCGGAAAGGGCATGGATCAAAGAGGCAGAGATGTAACCCTTAAACAGTGAGATCAAAGCTCACAGAAGCCCACCCAAGGTGGAAGAGCGGCCAGAGAGAAGCCATTCCTAGCCTCAGTCTGACAGGAGCAGGGCAGCAGGCACTTGCCGTGCTGTACCTGCAGTTGAGGGTTAGTGACATAGATGTGGCGTGTGGAGTATGAGGCAGGACTACCAGCTCCTCTCCTCTGTGGGTGCCTTCCTGGAATAAGCCCTGCTGCTGCTACAAGACAGGAGAGCTACAGTAGACACAGTAGAGGTCAGGCTGGGTCCTGCAGGAGAGCAACGGTTAACATAGATTCTATTGGCCCCTGTTGCCCATGCAGTATAATTAAGGAGAGCTTCTGCGGGGTTGGGCCTCTCACCCTGTGCCATCAGATCTTGCCAGGAGCATCCCTAGAGGCAAAAGAAGAGCACTGGGGAAGTGGGTCTGTTTAGCCTTAGTGTGCAGGCTCATAAGAACAGTCGGGGGGGAGGGGGGCGTGATACTTCCTTTTTCAGTAAGGCACACAGAAAGTTGAAGATCAGATTTTCCCAGAAGCCTCGCCTGAAGCTTCTGTGGCTGTTCTATCAAAGTCATATGAACATAGCAGCAGCGATAACATACTCTATGTAGCCCTAGAGGCCTGAAGTTCACAGTTCAGGAACTGGTAGGGGGGTCACTGGCTGCCTCAGAAGGGCTCAGGGAACAGCTGTAATTTCAAATGGGTAAATCTCACTCTGCCTCTTGCTGTTTTGGTCATCAAGAGAATCTGAGAAACAGTGTCGTTCAAGTTACCAATCTCGGGTGGAGAGATGGCTCGGGGGTTAAGAGCACTGGCTGCTCTTCTGAAGGTCCTGAGTTCAATTCCCAACAACCACATGCTGGCTCACAGCCATCTGTAATAGGATCTAATGCCCTCTTCTGGTGTGTCTGAAGACAGTTACAGTGTACTCATAATCAATCAATCAACTAATAAATAAAGTTACCAATCTTAACTAATACCAGTCATGTGGCAATGAAGAATTTAACTAAGAAGTTGAAACTGCAAAAAGGTGCCTCATATTGTGCTACCTTTTCCTCTGGTTTTAGAAAACAAACTTGAAACATTAACAACTCAATGGGTTATTAACATATCTAAATAAGACACTGTCTCCATGGTGTTAAATATTAAACACACTATTTAGTTTAAGGGAAACTTGGTCCCAAGTTTCTTTTTTTTTCTCAGAACTTTCACCTATTTTAACTTCAAAAAATTGTTTTATATCCACTTTGTAGAAAAAAAAACAAACAATTACTATTACTATACTGAGACAGCCTTGTTATTTCCACTTGAAACTACTAGTCCAATTTCAGTATAGGAACTAGACAATATTTCAACTACAGGCAACTTTAAAGTCAATACCAGCAAGGAAAGAGGGTGCAACCAATTTATAGGAGGAAATTATTCCATTTTGAAATACAACAGAAATAATACCTAAATTCAATGACTATGAGAAATGCCAAGAGTGTGAACAATCCTTAAAGCCTAAAGGGTCGTAAACAGAGAAAATACATCTGAATACATTGTAAGGTTTTGATTGAACATCAATTGTCACATGACTTTCTGATGGAAAGAAAAGGGTAAGTATCTATCATACAACCCTGACCAGGTCGAATTGTATCAAAAGAGGAGTGGGAAGAGAGGTTTCTACCAACTACAGCAAGCTTTAAATTAGAAAAAGCCTTAACCAAGAGTAACTAAAACCTAAAACCAAACTACAAACACACCAAAAGGCTAACATGGGTAAAGCGACAGCTGGTCCTCCTCAGCTCTAGTTATGTTGACCTCGTGCAAAGTGGCAGGCAAAGTCATACTTGTTCTCACAGTTGAATCCACATATGTTACACTGGAAGGGATTGTCATACCCGTGGCATCCCATATGAATAGTGTAAAGGACATTGTCTGCAAAGTATGTGTCACAGTGCTGGCAGAAGTAAAGAAGCTGAGGGCCCTGCACCTTCAAGGTTGGGGCTGGACTGCTTGGCTGGCTGTTTCCAAGGATGGGAGTACTGGGGTAGCCACTTGGCTGCCTGCTGGGCCCTGCCAGTGGACTGCAGTCCCTCTGACTCAACGACGACGACGACGACGGTGGAGAAAGCCTGAAGAGTATGAGAGAGCTCTGAGGGACACTCCCTTGGGCAGAGGGCTGTTGCATCACGAAAGGCTTCCACTCTTCTAGGATGGAGTCTACATCAGCAGAGATGGAGTTTTGGTTTTCGGGTGGCAAGGTGGACCAGTGTCCTGCTAGGTCAGACAGCTGATTCAAAGGATCATCCACAAACAAGAGTCCTTGTGGGTCCCTCGGCAGTCTGCAAACTGAAGTTTGATCCGTACTGTCACAGAAGCCATTCTGAACATTTGGGATCGTGTGTGTGGAATCACTCAGGTGATCTGGTTTCTGAACCACAGAAGGCGGAGTTAAGGCGATGAGCACCCCTTGCTTGCCATCCTCCACGTTGCTCTTACTCTGTAAGGTGCCCCACATTTTCACGCTGCTTAAGGAGGCCCTGGGACCTGTCAGCGGTAACAAATTGTGCTTGCGCCTACGGTGGTGGGACAGGTTGCTTCCGTAATTGCAGCGATAGGCGCACAATTCACACTTGTATGGCTTTTCTCCGGTGTGGGAACGCATGTGGGCTTCGAGGTACCGCTCGTACGCCGAGGCAAAGGGGCACAGGCGACACCTGTGCGGCTTCTCGCCCGTGTGGATTCTCGTATGTTCCAGCAGCCGAGCTGTTCTCTGGCTGGAATAGCCACAGTATGAGCACTGCAGCTTCCCGTCCACGGTCCTTTCGAAGTCGTCCAGCATCAGCACCCGGCTCTTGTCCAGGGCATCCCCGGGGGCTCCGGGACCTTGGGCCTGAGTAAGGTCCCCAGCCAGCATGTTCTCTCTACAGTGGGTCTGCTGGCTCAGGAACTCCCTGAAGCTCTTCAGGAAGTCCTGTGGCTCCACCTTCTCCTCCATCTCCACCTTACACCCCTCCAGTCCTTAAGCCACTTACTCCCTGGCCTACTTCCGTCTCCCTGAGGCTGGCCCTACCGGAAGTCCTCCCGTCGCTCCGCCTTTCTTGACACCCCAGTGCTGATGAAGTCAGGAGCCTGGAAAATCTTTCTGAGACACACAGTCTAAAAACAAAGGCCCACAAGATCAGCCTTGTTCACCTCAGCCTTCAACCCGCCTTGCTTGTTGGCCATGTCTCTTCTTGTCTGAGGTTTACCCAAGACTCGCGAGAGTGAGGCTAGAGGGGCAGACCGAGACGAACGCTGCGGAGGAAGAGCCACGTGCAGCACACACCTACACATACCACAGGCCACGTGCAAGACGCATGCAGGGGCGACAGATGGCTCCATGGGAAAACGTTACAGATGGCAGACTACCTTTGGTTATACTTTAACTTTATCCATATTTCCATCCCAGAACACTTAACCTTCTCTCCTTCTACTGTTCCTGCTATCCCAGGGTCAGGATTCTTTGTTCCAAGCAAAGTATTACCCTAGTGGACATCTGTGGGGCTGGGCCAACTGGTCATTGATGGAGAGAGATGAAATCGAGGTGGAACATGCTGCACGCAAATGGTTACCCATTCCTACGGCCCATGCCTGTCTGCTGCCTTCTCCCATCCCTGAAGATCCACGGAACATTTTCTTGACTCTCCACCTAGAAATGTTCAGACTTCCGAGTCCCCTCTCTACCTTTCTAACTCAGCTTTCTAACTCCCGTTTCGCTTTCAGCCTCTAAGATTGCCCTGAATTTGTCTGATGTTGTCCCTTCCCCTGTTTTATTTTTCCCCCATGTTCTTTACACCACCTTTTGTCAAAATTGCTTTCCACCATTCCATCATTTTCTTGAGGGTTGTTAAGGGTATGGAAACTGTTAATTACGTGGTTGTGCCTTTTATGTTTAAATGGAAGTCCCTATAATAATATAATAGGCTTTAGTTGTGGGAGAATGGGGACGAGATCTGAAAAACAATAATGATTAAACCTTATTCCCTCTCATCTGAGAGAAAGGTTTGTTTTTAATCCAGTCATTAAGTTTTGCTAAATAAAAGTACTCAATCAAGAGCGTTCATGACCACAGTCAAAGCACATCCACCCACGTACATTCAGAGACTGCGAAACCCAGCATAAAATAAAATGAGCCCTGACTCCTAGCATCTGACGCCCAGTAGGGCATGTAGTCTGGTTAGGCACAAATGTTAACCACTTTAGACAGACGAAAACTGACAGGACAGATGTGTGACCCTCAGCTCCAACCCATCACTGGGAGCGTGACCACCTTTTTTGAAGCAAATTAAACAGTCAGATACTCTAAAATGCATCAAAGTCTCTATTCATCTAAGCAGATAAAACTGTAGGCTTGATTTTCTAGCTCTTGCCTGGTTTTCTTCAGGCCTCAGACAACATGCAAGTGAATCTCAGGATTATTGCCTAGTAGGCCAAGCATTCAGTGAATGAGAGGATCATCAGTTCTCAAAGGCTGGGCACCTGTTGCTGGGGTGGTGCTTTGGGCTCCATTCCTTACCTCCAGTTCTCCCTCACTGGGTTCTGCTGCAATGCCATTACCAGCTTATGGAGCAGAGAAATGTGTGTGAGCCCTTGTCTGCTTCTGCACAGCACCGACGTAAGTGTTTGAGGTGATTTGAACAAAATTGTTCCCCATAGGTTCATGGGGAGTGGCACCATAGGAGGTGTGGCCTTGTTGGAGTAGATGTGGCCTTGTTGGAGAATGTGTGTCACTAGGGGTGAGCTTTGAGGTTTCAAGAGCCCAATATATTTACAGTAATAGTCTCTCGTCCAGTGCAAGTTTCCCTGGAACACTAAGCTGGCCAAATGTTCTTTTCTCTCGAAACTGTGTGTGTGTGTGTGTGTGTGTGTGTGTGTGTGTGTGTGTGTGTGTGTGTTTATATACCCTATTTGTTCTTTTTCATTGTAGTCCCAGATATGAGTGACTACGAATAAACATGTGACAAAACCACTGTCAGGGCATCTGAAAATCTCTTCTGCCAGAGAACTTAGCCCATTGCTTTTAATTTTTAAGATATGTTTATTTTACTCTGTGTATATGGGTATTTTGTGCATGTTTATATGCACACCATGTATATGCCTGGTGCCAGTGGAGGTCAGAGGAGGACAGCTGAGACCCTTAGAACTGGAATTACAGATTGCCTCGAGCCACTATGTAGGTGCTGGGAACTAAATGCAGTTTCGAATCTCTGCAGGGACAAGTGCTATTAAGGGCTGGACCAATTCCTAATCCGTAGTACTTTATACTTAAATTTAGCCTCAGGCAAGATCTTAGGACATTAGTAGAAAAGCACCCACAATCTTTGTCAAAAAAATCATAGGAAGGGTCTCTAACCTGGGTGCTAATACTGTGCCTTTCTGAAACCTCTCGAGCTGAGTCGCCACAGTTTCAATTGTTCTGGGCAGTATCTCCCAGTCTTGCAGATGTCCCAGTAAGCCCTGTTTTTCTACTCTAGCTACCAAAACTCAGCCACATTCCTCAACCAAAATCAACACAGTTCGAACTGTAACGGCAATAGTACAATCCCCACTACCAACTTCTCTATTAGTTTCTTCCTGTTCCTACGATTAAAAACACCACGTCAACACATATAAGGAAGGAGTTATTTGGGATACAGCTGCAGAGGATTGGTGTCTATGATGTCGGGACAGGAAGTGTCATTGGAAGAGGAAGCTGAGGTCTCACACCTTGAACCACAGGCACAAAGCAGAGAGTGAACTGGGAAAGATAACAAGTCTTGAAACCCTCAAGGCCCATCTCCATTGATACAACACTTCCTCCCGCAAAGCCACACCTAAGACTTCCCAAGCAAGACGGCCAACTATGGACCAAGTGTTCACATGCACAAGACTATCTTATTTAAACTACCATGAGTCCTTAAACAGATTTTTAAAAAAATGTTCAACTTGACCCTCAGCAAGAAAATATATTAGCTAGGTTGAGATATAAGAGTGTCCCATTCATCTGCTACAAAATAAAAATCAAGTTGGACAGCCTTCTGCTGCTCAGATTAGTGGCAGGGAAGGTGGGTATGGTCTTGGGCTGGTCAGAGTATTCAACGGTGTTCCAGAGTAAAGTTACCATATTGTGCATCCACAAGATCTTCCACAGCTATGTGGTCTGGGAGGCACTGTCAACAGGTCCTAGCCACTCATGTGTTCTGCAAGAACTTCTGACAGGAAAGCAAGGGTGTTAACATTGGGAGATTCAGCAAAGGGAAGGGCAGGATTCCTAGCTTCTTTGAATTTCCGTAAATAACACAATGTTTTGGTGTAAATATGTCTCATAAATTGTATACGTGCAATACAGCATTTATGACACGCTTACTCAAGAAATAAATTATTGTTAGTCTGGAGTTGAAATTAACAGTGTTCTGTAGCTTACCTGCAAAGTTTGTAAATGTCCAGAATCGCCAAGAAGCATGAAGTCACGCAGCAGAGCATTCCCATCCCGGCAGCTTGCTGTCAGGAACCCATCGTTTAGCAACTGCATGCTTTTTGGTGTTTTTTTTTTAAATGGGACACTGTGCACTGCACTTGGAAAGCCCAGCTGTTAAATTGTAGATATGTTCCTTCCTGATAAGTGGGTGTGTCTGCACTCACAGGTTCTCAGATGGCTTGTCAGGTGACTTCCTTATAACCAAGTCTCGGGTCAGTGAAAGCCAGTGGAATAACAGACATTGTTTGCTCTGCCTGGTGAGATCCTTGCTCATTGTCACCTGGATCCAGAAAGAAAGAGCTTTGACGGAATCAAGAGCCCCGCCCCTTCCCTTCAGCTCCTTCCAAACCAATGGAGCAGGTTATGTTAAACCATGTGTTAAGAGGATGAACAGTGGTGGCTTTCAGCCAAAAGTAGGCTCTGCCTTTGTTGTTTTTGTGGTCCTCTTCATTTCCTTTGTCTATTCTGTCACATGTAGTCCTTGTGACTTGTCTCAGCCCTGGCTCATAGTCTCAGGAACTGTAGTGTACACTGAGCACAGCCTGTCTGTTCCGTGTTGGGTTCTAATATGTTATACATCTATTGAAAGGAAAAGAGTAAGGTGGGCATTCTCATAGCATTGTGATGGGTGTAGGGACTCCGGGTGGTGGGGTTTGCAACAAGGAGAGAGGTAGGGCTCAACTTCAAGGGCAGCAAGGAAAAGCAGGGGGCCTTGACTAAAGACGGTATGGTATGGGGGAGAATGTGGGAGACACTGTGGCAAAACTTTCTAATCATGGAGGGCAGTATGAGCAAGATACATCAGGGGCACCCCTTTGCCACATGAGGACACAGCCTGAAATCCACACTTTTGTTCGATGCACGGAGCATGTTCTCAACAAACACCGCACCTGCTGGCCTTTGACCTTGGACTTCCCAGCCACCAGGAACAGTGAAGCAAAACACTTAGAGCACCGATAATTCCTTTTTGAGGCAAGGTCTCACAGTGTAGCCCTGGCTAGCCTAGATCTCACTGTAGAGACCTCATCTGCCTCAAACTCCTAGAGATCTGTCTTCCTTCACCTCACAAGTTCCTGGAGTAAAGGTGTAGACCACCACACTTGGCAGATACATAAAGCTAAGGGACTTATAGCTAAGGAGCAGAGTAGAGGTCAGTAGGGAGAAATGATCAAGTGGAGGCTTGAGAGGCAGGGGGGGTGCAGCTATGTAACAGAGCTCTTCTTGCTGAACACAGGCTGATACTTCCTGGGCTACAGTCTACAGGAGGACTTTATCTCCTCAGATACTGTCTCAGTTAGGGTTTCTATTGCTGTGAAGAAACGCCATGACTATGGTAAGTCTTATGAAGAGAAACATTTAATCGGGCTGGCTACAGTTGAGAATGGTTTATTCCATGTTCTTCATGGCAGGTAACATGGAGGCAGGCAGGCAGGCAGAAATGGCGCTGGAGAGGTAGCTGAGAGTTCAACTGAATCCTCAGGCAGCAGGAAGAGAGAGTGACACTGATCCTAGTTTGAGCATCTGAAACTTCAAAGCCAGTCTTAATTGACAAACTTCCTCCAACAAGGCCACGCCCACTCCAACAAGGCCACGCCCACTCCAACAAGGTCATGCCCACTCCAATGAGGTTATCAGATAATGAAGGGTGGGGTTACTGGGACTCAGTTGTTTTGTCAACATTGGACAATGCAGAAAGTAACACAAAGGCCACCAAATCAAGTCCCCAGTGTGAAAGAAAGGAAGTTGGTTGAAGTTGTCTGTGACCAGGAAAGGATCTTCATTCACACATGGATCTGGTTAACAGTTGCGTACAAAGGCAGATCTTCCTTGTGTTTAGTGTTTGATTGCCTGAGACAGCAGCGCCTTAGGTAGCCCAGACTGGTTTCTGACTTGCCCTTCTCCCAACTCATGTGTGTCCATGTTGAGATTATGCCACCCACATCCGCTGCGTAGAGCACGTTTGAACTTAGTCACGAAGTGCATAAATACACAAAACAAGGCCAGAAGACTCGGCTTCAGCGGTAAGCTGTTTAGAAGTGTGGTAGGGAAATGGAACATGGAAATGGAAGAGAGAACAGACAGTAGAGGCAACTTCCCAAACCACTACCTCTGTGGGTGGCTGAGCCCTCATACAGCCAGAGAGACTGGGAAGTAAAAGCGCTTACTTGGGCATCGCCTCTCCTGGGCATCAAGGCTGGCGCTTACCATGCTTGTAGGACAGGGCTCTTCCTAAGGTAAGGAGGTCATTCTGGCAGGATAGTGGAGTGTGGACGGGAATGCAGATTTCAAACGTAGAGAACACAGGGCTCAGTGGAAAACCTCGGATTAAAAGAACGGGGCTGCCCTTTCCTGAGGGCTTCGTGAATAAGGGGAATAATGTCCTGAGTTGGATGGAAAGCAAGATCACGGGAGAGATATCAATAAGAAAAATCAGTTTGAAGAAGGCAAGTAGGCTGAAGGTCACCTGTGAGTACAGATTTTGCCTGAAAGTACGAAAGACGGCTCAAAACGTTTCATATTACGTGTGCGTGTGCACTCGCACTGGTAATCAGATCTCAGGGTTATCAGCACTTGTGTTCACACAGTGGTTGAACCAGTGGTTCAGCGATGCCTTCAGAGACACAGGGGCGGGGTGAGTGCGGGCAGGGGCAGGCCCATGGAACCCTGCGTCTACATGGCCAGCGCTTGTCTTAAAGCGCTTGTGCTCATCCAGGCCATGTGGCACACTCCTTTAATCACAGCATTCAGGAGGCAGAGTCAGGTGGATCCCGGTGAATTCAACATAGTGAATTCCAGGCCAGCCAAGGCTGCATAGTGTGTAGACTGTCTCAAGCAAACACACACACACACACACACACACACACACACACACACACACTGTATATATTCCCCTCCTGACAATGTTCTTTTCACTCAGGAAGGGGTGTGTTGTGGTATCAGTGAAGGGAGGCTCAAGACAGGGTTTCTCTGTGGAGCCCTGGCTTTTCTGGAATTTCTTTTGTAGAACATGCTGACCTTGGACTGGGATCCCACCCCTGCCTTCTGCAATTAAAGGCATGTGTCACCACGCTCTGGCACTGTCCTTAATCTGTGAATGTGTATCTTGTTAGGGAGGTATGATGACTTGGACCTCAGCTCCCAACAGAGCCACACCTTCAGCTACTCCCCTGACCCCCTCATTTTAGCAAAGCGTGTACCTACGGTAATAGTCAAGCCCCCTTCCAGACGCCTAGCTGGATCCCAGAGAGAAGCTACACCTAGATCACCTGCCTGACTGGGCCACCTCCTCTCTGCCAAGTTCAGAGTCCCAGGCAGGGAGTCCCTAGTACCTCAGAATGTCTGTGCTTGTCTGGGAGTACCTGCCTGCCAAAGGAAATGTCGTAGTATTGAAATCGGTCTAGGAGACTAGGCCTAAGAACTCGGAAAGTCCAGGCAAGTCAGTTAAAAAAAAAACCTTCAGGCAGCTAGTCAGAAACTAGAAAGTTCCCAGCCAGGTAGCCTGAAGCAAGGACAATGGGTCAGCAAGTTTCCATACCTCCTGGGTAACAGGTTCCGGCCCTCACACCCAGGTAATGAAACGTCCCTAGAGATGGAGTAAGATAGAGACCACCTACCCTGGACTTCCTCAGTAAGATTTCCGGCCTCCACGCCCTGGTAATGGAATGTCCTTAGAGATAAAGGTCACCTATCCTGGAATTCCCTAACCTGCTTTAAATCAGGCCTTCAAACTCATTGGGTTGTCTCTCTATCTTGGTAATGGGGAGACTCCAGCATGCTGGACTTCTGCAGAATAAGCACTCTGTGTTTTATACATACTTTACATACCATTTGAGTCTGGGGTTTCATCCACGAATCGTGGACGCTTTAAGCATTCAGTTAGCAAACCAACTCTGACTTCCGGCTAAGGGAGCGCCCGCTGAAGAAAGGAAAAGTTCTAAATGTTAGTGTCTCCAACAGGACTTCTGTTGTTGCAACAAGAGCCCCACATTTTCATTTCACAGTGGGCTCTGTACACAGTGTGGCTGGCCCAGGGCATCAGTGGTCACTAAAGCAGGGGGCAGTGTTACGATCAAAGATGGCACCAAGGCTTCTGTGCTGAATGGCTATAAAGAAAACATGAAAAACCTATGTGTTTATGGCCAGTGGATGGGTATGGGCTCAGGGGTCAGTGTCCTGGGTTCAAGCAGCAAATTCTGTGATTTAGCAGTGGACCATCCAAGACAAGAGGCGGAAAGTTACCAGCAGCCTGTCTTTGCCTTGTAAATTAAAGGAGACGAATAAGACAGTGCGTCTAACATATATGTCTAATATACATTAGATAGTTGCCATGAGGACTCAGGGGAAATGCTGAGTTTTGTTTCTAGCCGGTAGCAGATTAGTGGTGTCATGGGCCACACCAAGGATGTCATTGCAACTGGAGACAGAGCCTTTTCCTTCAAGGGTCCAAAGGAGCCTGGTTAGACCCTTCTGGATATATTCTTTACATAAAGGTCTAGACAAGACATGCCCACCCATCATGCCCAACCACATTCAGTTTGAACACCACTCCAATTTTGCTTTTTGAAAAAAGGTTGAAACAGGATCTCCTTATATAGTCAGATTGGCCTCTGTCTTAGGTAGGATTCCCATTCTGTGAACAGACACCATGACCAGGGCAATTCTTATAAAGGACGTTTAATTGGATCTGGCTTACAGGTTCAGAGGTTCAGTCCATTGTCATCAAGGTGCGAGTATGGCAGCATCCAGGCAGGCATGGTGCAGGAGGAGCTGAGAGTTCTACATCTTGTTCTGAGGGTAAACAGAAGACTGCTCCCACTTGGCTAGGAGGGCCTCAAAGCTCACCCCCACCCCCACAGTAACACACTTCCTCCAGCAAGATCACATCTACTCCAACAAGGCCATAACTCCTAACAGTGCCACTCCTTGTGCCAAGAACATTCAAACCGTCATAGCCTCCCAAGCGTTGGAACTGTAAGTGTGCATCCCATTGATGCCTGGGCCTGCTAACCACACCAACTTTGCTCCAGTGCCTTAAACCCTTGTATCCTGAGCCTTTCTCCTTTGCTCTGTGTTTGTTTGTTTTGAGACGAGATTTTATTATAGCTCAGGCTGGGCTTAAATACTTCGTCTTCTTAACTCAGCCTCCCAAATGTTAGGATTACATATAAGAACCATCATGCTTGATGCTATGGTGTTGTAGTGGGTACAGAAGGAGGCCTTTGTCACAGAGGGCTAAATGAACTGTCAATGTCTCTGTACTGACTGGTTTTGTATCAACTAGACGCAAGCTAAAGTCATCAGAGAGGAATGAGCCTCAGTTGAGAAAATGCCTTCATGAGATCCAGGTATAAGGCATTCTCTTAATTATTGATAAATGGGGGAGGACCCGGCCCATTGTGGGTGGTGCTGCCCCTGGGCTGGTGGTCCTGGGCTTTATAAGAAAGCAAGCTGAGCAAGCCAGGGGAAGCAAGCCAGTATGAAACACCCCTCTATGGCCTCTGCATCCCTCCCTGCCTCTAGGTTCTGACCTTGTTTGAGTTCTTGTCCTGACATCTTTCCATAAGGAACAGCAATATGGAAGTGTAAGCCAAATGAATCATTTTCTCCCCAACTTCCTTTTTGACTATGGTGTTTTGTCATAGCAATAAAAACCCTTACTAAGGGCTGTTCATGACCAGCCAGGATCACAATAGTAAGAGGTCAGAATACCACCGCCATGCAAGGTGAGCACTGTATGGACCGTCAAGGAGACCAAGAACAGCAGCAGTGCTCTGGTAAAAGACAGTTTCAGGGGTTGGGGATTAAGCTCAGTGGTAGAGCACTTGCCTAGCAAGCACAAGGCCCTGGGTTCAGTCCCCAGCTCTGAAAGAAAAGAAAAGAAAAAAAACTAGTTTCAATACTAATGAGATGGAATAGAATTGAAGGATCGAGGCAGCACGTGTGTCTACTTCACTCTGTCCTGATAGCTGTGTGTGCTGCAAAAAAAAAAAAAGTCTTCTCAGATAAAAGCCTGTTGTAAATTCAAATTCAGTCTGGAACCCCTCACGTTTTGATTCGCATGCTTGCAAACCAAACCACAGTTCTGGGAAAGACATGGGGATCCCACCCGGCACAAACCCTCATCTTGCAGTTGAGGAAATTAAGGGCTACAAGAGGTGTAACATCTCACTCAAAATCACAGAATGGACACCCCAGTGCTTGTCTGCCACCTTAACTAAAGTCCCTGCCTGCCACGTGCTGGGGAGGCAAATGCAGGGCAATCTCACTGTCTTAGTTAGGGTCTTACTGCTGTGATCAGACACCATGATCGATGCACGTTATATAAAGGACAGCATTTAATTGGGGCTAGCTTATGGATTCGGAGGCTCAGTCCATTATCACGAAGGCAGGAGCATGACAGAATCCAGGCAGGCTGGCGAAGGACGAGCTGAGTGTTCTACGTCTTCACCGGAAGGAAGCCAGGAACAGACTAGCATCCTCAGGCGGCTAGGAGGAGGGTCTCCAAGCCCACCCCCACCTCCAACAAGGCCACAACTCCTCATAGTGTCACTCCCTAGGCCAAGCATATGCAAACCATCACACTCACTTTTGAGGGCAGCCTACAAAGTAAGTTTGAGTCCAGTCTGGGTGCCATCCAGGGCTCCACAGTGACATCGTGTCTCAAAACCATAAGTAGATGGATGGATGGACGGATGGATGGATGGATGGATGGATGGATGGATGGGTGGATGGATGGGTGGATGGACAGACAGACAGATAGATGGTGGAGAGGCAGCTCAGCTGTTAAGAGCACTGGTTACTCCAGAACCCACATGGTACCTCACAACTCTTACTACGGTTCCAGGGGATCTGATACCTTTGTCTGGCCTCTCAGAGTACACACGTACAAACAAGGAGACACTCATACCCATCAATCAGTAAAAGCCACATGTAGGTACAGCTGGTAGACACAGCTAAGAGTGTAGACAGTGGACTGCCGGACATATGACTGAAGAACCGCTCAGCAAGCATCACCAGCTGACCGTGCAGGCACACTGCCTCTTCTGGCTTCTGCCATCTCCCCTCTGATCTTCTCAGCTGAACCCCCACACACTGCAGGGCAGAGGCCAGCCCCTTGAACTGTGACCTGTCTGCGTACCTGGTCCACTTCACGTGTAAGGAAATGGCTGCTCTCTGCCAGTCAGCTTCACGGTGACTTTCAGTTCAGAAGTTGGAACAGGAAGTGGTTTGTATTACTTCCTATTACAGACTTTTGGATGGTAAGCAAGGACGAGAAAAGAAAATCCACTCCCAGTCTATTTTATCCTCGCGCGAGGCTGAGGAGTGCCAAAGTACTCTGATTTAAAAAGAGGAATGAAATAAAACCTGGTTCTGAGTTTTAAATGGCTGCAGCGCAGACTTTTTTTGAGGGGTGATCACTTGGCGAGCTCAGGAGGATGTGTTACATGTCATACAATTTCAGAGGACGACATTGGGTAGTAATGAAGTTGCCCAATGAGAATCTAGATACTTGATCACGCCCATCTCTTCTTCCTGCCCCATGCACATTTTGTCATCAGGGGACGAACTTTTTTGTTGTTGTTGTTGTTGTTAAAAGCACAAATATGACAAGAAATGTTATGTATAAAAATTTGACTATTTTAAGGTGTTTCTTTTTAAATAAAAGTAAGTAAAGTGTTTCCCTGATCTAAAGACCAACACATCAGACTCACTTAGTGCAACACCCCTGCCTCATGGTATAGATGTAGAATGTCCTCTAAGGGTTCTTGGGCTGACGGCTTGCTCTCCAGGTTGATGCACCTGAACGATGGTGGAAGCATTGGGAGATGGGGAGAAGCCTTAAGACCATGGGGTGTACCTCAGGGTGAGGGAGGTTCCTGCACCCGCACTCCTCACCTTCACTTCATGGTCCTACGTTGAGCTGTTTCTCCATCATGTGCCCTGCATCTTATCCGAGCAAAGGGACTAATGAATCGTGGCTGCCACCGCTAACATAAACATTTTTCTCTGTAAATCGATTATCCCAGGTACTCGCTATAGTGATAAATAGCTCACTGTCCTAGTTAGGGTGACTACTGCTATGAAGAGACACTGTGGGGTTGGGGATTTAGCTCAGCGGTAGAGCGCTTGCCTAGCGAGCGCAAGGCCCTGGGTTCGGTCCCCAGCTCTGAAAAAAAAAAAAAAAAAAGAAAAGAAAAGAAAAGAGACACTGTGACCAAAAGCAACATTTTGGGGAGGAAAAGGTATACTTCTTTGTTTGTTTAAATGTGAAACAAACAATAAAACTCGCAGGGACCTTAGAATGGCTCTCCGCAACACGATAAGAACAGGCTGAAGAAATGGAAAATCAATGACTTTTCTTAGATCTGTCACAGGACCGTGGTCACTGGATAAACCAACACCTTGAAAATAGAAGAGACCCTTCAATATAACAGCCACTTCATATCTACAAGGACTCATGCACGCCCAATGCTCCAATGGATTCATGAAACCAGACAACAGCCCCCTATATGTGACAGGCTTTACTATGTACAAAGCACATACCTCTGAGAGGGTTTAACCAAGATGGCTACTTAGCAGTTAAGGGGAAGGCAGCTTATACTGTATGGATACACTGTGCATCCCAGGCAGGGTAAAGCACAACACTTTATCCTGCTACTCAGAGCCCTGTGCTGGTTAAAACCTGAGAACCGTTTGCTTCTGAATTTTCTGTGTAATGTGCTCAGACTAGGTAGGCCTTGAGATAACTGAAGCCATGGATGTTGGAGGAATTAGGTAGAGAATGCAGATTACTTTACTTGAGGCCAAAGCCAGGGGTAGGTTGGAAGACTTTGATGAGCCCTTCCAGTTAGGTGCAAACTAAATTGAGTTAAAAACTCCTGAGGACCTTGCTGGTAAGGAGAAGATTTGCCTGTCTTTCCTTCTGGGACTCCCACTGTTTCTCACTGTGAAGGCAGAAGAAAAGTCCTCTCACGGTTGTCTGGGCCTGAGAAACACTTGTGAAGGACTTAGCCCAGGGGTGCAGGCTCATGCAGACCTGACCACAGCACACACTTCCACATCACCCGGTGACATAATGGGACTACAGGAGAAAGACATGCCTAGGCCAGGAGCTACGGAAGGAGGAGTTTCCACAGAAACCGAGATCCCGAGAGAGACTAAAGCAGAGTCCAGAAGGAAGGCAGGATAGGAAGGAAAAATCAGTGGAGACTGTGAAGAAGCTTGGTTGAAGCTGAGAAAGTGAATTCTGGCAAGGGCCAGCCTAGCAGGACGGCTCAGTGGGCAAAGGTGCCACATAACCTGGGCTCTATTTCACACAGTGGATGAAGAGAAGTGACTCCCACAAGTTGTTCTCTGACTCCGATACATACACGTAGCATGGCACACATGAGTGTGTGTGCATGTGCATACACACCTGTACATGCCAAATAAAAATAATAAAAGAGAGGAGTTGGGTGAGTCAACTTTTTCATGAGGTCCAGCTACAAACCTATAGTTTCCTAGGAAGCTATGTACAGTAAGACACACTCGAAACTCTTCATTGTAGCTCTCCTTATATCTTACCAGATTGCAACCCCATCCAAGTTACTTCTGCAGCCACCCCATAGTCTCACTTACCAAAGAGAAGAGAGGGGGAAAGGCTTCTTAGCAACCCTTTGAAATGTAACTCAAGAGCCACCCGAAGAGTATAAATATATAGTATATACATATGTGTATATATTTATATATAAATATACATGATGAGCTGCTGGCATTAGGAGTATGTGTGTATATGTATACACATATACTTATATATATATGTCTATACTTACATATATACACAGATATATATACATATATTATACATATATATGTGTGTATACACACACACACACACACACACACACACACATATGGCTAATGCTAGGACAAGTAGCTGTGACTCTCCGTTATGACGCCCACACCTACATTTGAACATGCCTTATTCTTTCCCATAGCTTCTCTCCTTTATTTCCCTGAGCTTAAAAATCTATTGTCAATAATGTCTTTAAGTAAATGTTGATATTTACTGAAATGTTTAATGTAAACTTAATATGTCTTTAAGCAACTCTTCTTTGAGAAGCCCACATCTGTGCTCTGAAAATTTGCTTTATTCTTTCTAAGCACTGTTCTTTCTATTTTTTAATAGTAAAAACCCATCTTTACTTACCACTGCCTAGTTCTTAAACTACTCACTGCACAGAAGCTATAAGCCCTGATTTGGCCCTAGTCGAGTTTCCTAAAAGATCTAAAGGACCCCTCAGCCTGCCGTGAGCAGCGTGGTGTTGTGCCTCCATTCCTTCAAAGGGACATTGCAACTGCTGAGAACTGGGTACAGCCAGTTTTAGACGCAGCCTGACAGCTCCTTACTAAGCATGACACATTATGTCAAAGACTGAGCTTCTCAGCTCCTATTGCCAGATTCCTTACTTCTGTCTTTCAACAAGGAATTGTAAGCCATGTGATAGGACAAGAAGGAAACATCTAACGAGACAAAGCAAGGCTCAGAATCAGGCTCACTGGAACAGAGACTTTAGAGTTTCCAGTTCAGGAATTCCAAGTATCTATGATTCATATGTGCATGACTGAGAGGGAAAAGGTGAGCAGACAGACAGACAGAGAGACAGACAGACAGGACTTGAAAGCAGAGAAGAAACACTGCTAAGAAAAAATTCACAGGAAACTTTAGAATTTTTTTTTGTTTGTTTGTTTTTAAAGATGCAGGAGGAACGAGAAAGAAGTCTAGTGCAAGCTAGTCAGAATGGTGTGGGGACACACACCTTTAACTCTGGTTCTGAAGAGAGATGCAAATGGATCTCTGGGAGGAGTTCAAGATCTGACTGGGTTACAGCGTGAGACTTTATCTTAAAAAGAAAAATGAGAATTTTTTTTTTAAAGAACGGAAACATGAGGGTGGTATTTGCATCAGATTCCCCAGCACTGTGGGTAGCTGTCAATCACTTCAGTAATATCCCCCTCTCTTGCTGAGAACTTGACAGAGGGACAGCCCCGGTATCTGCCCTTTACTGGGAAACCCGTCAGACCTACTGCCTGGGACACTGGAAGCACTCATCTAACGTGAATCAGTGGGCATATTCTAAATTGCAGAACAGCAAAAAGAGACACTTGGAGGAGCTTAGGGTGGGGACACTTTGCCCATTGAGCAAGAAGACAAGGCCAGCACAGGGGACTGCTGGTCAGCCAGAAACCAAGACGGGTGGAGGGAAACATACAAAGTTTTGAAATGGGAAAACTCCATAATCGAGAATTTTGCATCCAGCCAGGTGACTGTCCACATGCACTGGAGAAATAAAGGCTCCCTTAGTAAAACCAACACAGGAGAGTTTCTAAGGAAGTGACTTGGCAAAGAATTGTGAAAGGAGGTTTCCAGAGGGAAGGAAAATATCTCTATAGAGAGGGCTAGAAAAGGGAGAAGTAAAGGCTATTGAGCTGTCTATCCTTCGAGAGCCTTTCTGTTAGCAGAGTGGACTTAGACTCAAACCAGGTGCCCCTGAGCCACAGGGGAGGGTCCAGAAATGTCCTATCTTTTGTGTTCAGGATATGGCTGCTTACAGAGACAACCCCTTCCTTATGTGCTTCAAATAAGGTTCTCTGAAGCACTCTTGACTCCTGTGATGAGACCACACATTGACCCTTTGTGGTCTTTTCCTTTCCTCATCCGTGAGCTGAGCTCCTTTGAATACAAGGAGGAGTGAGAATGTGTTTGCTCTCAGACTTTTCGTTAAGTTCACCTCTCTTCCTGGTGTCCGTAGCGCTGGCCAGCCTCCTACTCCAACCTTCTCATATTTGCTATCCCAACTCTCCTTCTTCTTGGCACCCAGGGCTTCAAGACATACTGTCTTGGGAAGGACCTCTTTTTCCCTAACTGGTGGAATTGGTGCATATGACCTGGCCAGGGCTTCTCAGTGCTGCAGTGGTCTTTCGTGTACCTTCACTCTACTCCCAGGTAGCTGCTGAAAACAATCCATTAAACAAACAAAAGCCCTCTCTTATTAAGTTTACATTTTCTGATGCTCTAGATTTGGCCTTGACTTTAGACAGGTTACTTGTCCCAGCTCTCAGAGATCAACCCATGCTACCATATTGTCACTGTCTTGTGATCCTGTGCAATTCAAACGAGCTTTTGGGAAGGAAGTCCTGTGCCTTTCAACCTGGTAGTGTCAACAGCTTTTACTGGCCTTTTTTCTCTGCCATTTGAACAGCATGGTCCCAGATCCCTGTGTCTCATACCTGTGTGTGCTTTTTGCCTTTTCCTTAGTAAAAGATTTTCTGTTAGTTTCTTCCTGCGGGCACAGGAGAGCTTTCTTTTGTCTTGAATAATTAACCTCGGATCATATTGGCCCCTCCCAACCTTAGTTTCAGACGAAGAATGATGGCCGTTTGTCTTTAAGGAAAGGCTGTTTGTATTGTTCAGAAAAGATCGGTTTTAGACTGAATCAAAAGGTAGTTTTTGGAAGTTAGAGTTCTCCAGATTCGATGGCCAGAGCTGTGATGAAAGTGGCTTACTCTGGGTTGAAAGTGTGCAAAGTTCTGTCATTTTAAATTTTCTAGAAAGCTGTTTTATGTTCCTATGGAGGCCAAACAAAATTGTTGTATTTATTTACTGACTCATGATGTTAGCCAAATGCTCCCCGAGTACCAGGTACTAGGCCTGACATGGGTTCACTAGCTGAAAGGCAGATCAGGAGGCTCTGCCTCTCTCAAGGAGCAATTTTTGGCAAGACAGAATATTACTAAGGTGACTGGCAGACTGCTAAGGTACTGCAAGTCTGATGGGGGATGGGGGTGTTACCCTCAAACTCCTATCTAGCTTGAAACACAGGATGGGATGTCTGCAGATGTCATGAAGACCAGGGCACACTGGAGCATGGAGGAAAACAATACCCGATTCTCATAAGAAGGTGTCCTGTGGCTGGGATGTAGTACAGAAGCAAGGCACTTGCCTACGGTGCTCAAGACCTTGGGTTATATCCCCAGCACTACACACACATAAAAAGAAAAAAAGAGGCTAGGGTGGTGAAGGTGCATGTCTTTAATCCCAGCATTTGGGAGGCAGAGGCAGGCAGATCTCTGAGTTCCAGGTCAGACTGGACTACAGAGCTAATTCCATGATAGCCACAGAGCTGTCCAGAGCTGCAGAGAGAACTGTTGTCTCAAAAAACAAAACAAAAACAACAACAAAAAACCTACACACACACACACACACACACACACACACACACACACACACAAGGCAGAGTGGAATCCATGCTGCTTCAGGCTGCCTTGGAACCTCCGGAAGAACCCTTCCTCCAAAATTCTTGAATTGGACCTAATATGCAATGTGTCAGCATTAAAAAAATGGGGCCCTTTGGGGGAGGAGAGTAAACCCTGGGGCTTTGGTTTAAAAAAAAAATGGGTCTAGTGTGTGTGTGTGTGTGTGATTTTTGTTTGGTTGGGGCTTTTTGGCCTAGTGTTCTTAAGATGTTTAAAAGGGAGCCCTTATGCATTCTTGTATTCTTTCTCCCCTCCTAAGGCCTCCTGCTACAAGCTCAGACAGAACCCTTAGCACAAACAGACCCCCCACTACTTAATAGATTTCTCAGCCCCCAGAACTGTGGGAAACAACTCTCTCTTGGGTATAAAATAATGAGTTATTAGTATTTTGTTATAGCAGCTCAAAAGCTAAAAGACTCAACGAGATAGGCCGTAACCCATTTTTCATTTCAATGTCTTTAAAGAGAGCCATTGCTCTCTGAGACTAGGCTCTGAGCTCATTGTGTAGCCCAGGCTGGCCTTGAATTTCTTGAAAATCCAAAATTATGGAAACTTTCAAACAAATCTTTATTAAAAGTATTTAACATTGGCTCTGTCATATACATTCCTAAGATAACTTGGGACTCCGCTGGGAATTGTTCTAATTTAGTGGTTGGTATGCGTGTTGGTGTGTATGTATGTATGTATGTATCTATGTATGTATCTATGTATGTATCTATGTATGTATCCCCATGTGGCCTCCAACTTACTAATAGCCAAGGCTGACCATGAACAACTGATCTTCCTGTCTCGGTCTTCTAAGAGCTAGGATTATGGGCATAGCCGGCTCACAATTGATATATTCTTAATGCTGGCTAAGTAAACAACACGACTTTACCAATTACTCGGACCGTATTGTCTTTCAGCCAAGGTTCATCATTAATATCTTCTAACTCCTAAGGTTTTTGTGGGTCTTGTGGGGGTAGTAGCGAAAGGCCAGGACTCTTGGCTTTAGTTTCCACGCGGTGGCGGAAAGAGCCGAGCGTGTTCGGTCACATTCGCCGACCCGCCTAGGCGACGTCGCCGGGGGCGGGGCTCGTGCCGGCACGCTCGGCGCGGGGCATTGTGGGAAGGGCGGCCGGTGCTGCCACAGCTGCCATCTTAGGGACTCCGGGCCAGGCCTGCTAGGCCTTCGCGGCGGAGGCGGCCGTGTGCGTGGCGGGTGCGCTTGGGGCGAGGCGGAGGGTCCGCGGGCTGGGGGCCGCGCTTCCCAGCGGCGAGGGGCGGCCTGCGGCGGGCAGCGGGCGACAGGCGGCGGGCGCCGCACGGCGCGAGGATGGGCCGGTCGCGGAGCCGGAGCTCGTCCCGCTCTAAGCACACCAAGAGCTCCAAGCACAACAAGAAGCGCAGCCGCTCGCGCTCGCGCTCGCGGGACAAGGAGCGGGTGCGGAAGCGCTCCAAGTCCCGGGAGAGCAAACGGAACCGGCGGCGGGAGTCGCGCTCCCGCTCGCGCTCCACCAACGCGGCGGCATCCCGGCGCGAGCGGGAGCGCGCCTCGTCCCCGCCCGACCGCATCGACATCTTCGGGCGCACGGTGAGCAAGCGCAGCAGCCTGGACGAGAAGCAGAAACGGGAGGAGGAGGAGAAGAAGGCGGAGTTCGAGCGACAGCGAAAAATGTGAGGGGCGCGCGACTGGAGGCGCGAGGGTGCGCTTGGGGCTGGTGGGGCGGGAGCGCCGGCCCGGAAGTCGGAGTTGAGGGCGCGAGGCGGGAGGTTGGCGGGGCTGCGCATCTCTGGGCCTGGGGCGTTGGAGTGGAGGGTACCTGTGAGGGTGTCCGCAGGGTTGTGCGCCTTGCTTCAGTGTGGGCTCTTCCTGAACCTCCTTTTATTCAGTCGTACAAAGACAGATGCACAACTTCCAGTGGACACCTGGGGTGCCTTCGACCCCGCTTTTTGTCTTAGCCTCAGTCTCGGTAGTGAGCATACTTGATCCTGCTGTTGCCTGCATAAATGCTTCTAGTTTCGGAGTACCCAAAACCGAAATTTTCACATTGGGCAAAACCAGTTACCGTCAGGGGACTTAACTTGAAATTTGGGTAAAGATCACGTGGTTTTGACTGAGGAGTCTTTCCATGTAAAAGTAGGTGTTGATGACCCAACCAGAGTCAACTTGTACGTTGTGAAGTACCTTTTCCTTTTAGATGTGCTCATTGCCCCCGCCACGTGGAGCAATAATACTAAACATGTGTTCCCTGTTAAGCCAGCCATCTTTTCCGGAGTTCTCAACTGACTTGAGTAAGTGGTTATGAAGCAGGAACTGGGTAGTCCGGGTATATGACTTGTGTAGGGGGTTTCTATTTTCTGTAAAAAGTAGATGGCAGATTTTGTGGTAGGCAGGTTTTCCAGAAGTCCCTAGGAGTAAGGGATTGAGCACAGCTAATTCTGTAAGTAGAACTGGAGCTTTGACTTGTACCGTTACCAGATTATTTCTCAGTACACCTTGGCCACACAGAATCCTGTTAGGGTCTGGAACAAGTCTGTAGTCTGGTAGAACATAGAAAAAGATGTGGGTGACAGTTGAGACAATTCTCCACGTGGAAACAAAGGAAACTTGATGTACTCATTAGAATCATCACGCTGCACATGGGCAGCATAGGATGAAATGATGCCACTAGGGAAAGGAAATTCTGGCAGCAATGTTAGTACTAGATTCTGAGTGCCCATTAGACACTGCTCCAATGTGGTGTTAGTACTAGATTCTGCGTGTCCATTAGACACTGCTCCAATGTGGTCTGATGTCCTGCAGAGAATACACTGAGAACACAATGATCTTGGAGCCTTGGGAATGAGGGCAAGTAGTTTGTCTGTTTACAGATACTTGTTGGCTTGTTCGTTCAGCTAGTTGCTAGTATTTACTGAGCCTTTAATAAGTTCCAGGAGCTATAGTAGGTGTAGTTGATAGATGATTGATTTGCTCCTTCTGACATTGTGGTCTAGTTCAGTCATTTGATAGGTAATAATACAGTAGTAAATTTAGTTGTGAGGAACTTGCCAAGAATGAAGGGTAGGAGATGGTGAGGCTGTCAGACCTGTAGTGTATATGTGGACCAAAGGAGTAAGCTGTCTTCCTGAGTCTCTCAGAGAACAGAATGGAAGGAAGGTAAGTAGAGGGAATGGTCAAGAGCAGTTGTTGGAATGGAAAAGGAGCTGACTGAAAAAGTATTTGGGGTCCATACAGTTGAGTGTAGGTCACAGGCAAAGCATCGGAGTTAGCTGTCATGTTTGTAGTGTTGTTGCTGCAACTTACCATTCTTTGCTTTCTGTTGCCTAAAATGAGGCCAGCCTGCCAAGCAGTGTAGTTGAGAGGGAAAAGCAGAGTCTGCCCTTGGCACACCTAGGTTCTGGTTCTGTATATAAAAACGTTGAGCTGACTGAGGTGGTGACAGGGCTTTACTTGGATGATGTACCTGGGGAATAGATAGAAGCTGTGGGGACTATGTAAAGAGGGAAGAGCAGGTGGTTCCAGGACTGAACCTGGGGAATGTGTGTTTGCAGTGAAAAGCCCAGGGTGGAACATGGCAACACTAATGGCATATGTATATGAGTGCCTGGGACGGTTTCATGGAGTCTGGGGCTAGATTGAAGACAAAGTAAAACAAGAATCATCTGTTGGGTTGAACTAGTTAATTGCCTTGATAATTGGAGACTAGTATAATCCCGAGGCCTTAAGTAAATCATCTGAGTTTGTCTGAAATGGAGTCCCATTTTATCATGAAGATTGGAGATGCTATCAAGTACTTAGTGCTTGGCGTGAGAGTGGGTCAGTCAGTGTTACTGAGTATAACTGACCATGCTTGCAGGCATAGCCTGCTGAATAATTCAAGAAGGAATCCAGTAATTATAATCTTAGTTCATTAAAGTAATTCAATAACATAATTAAAAGGCAGACCTTTACATTTATTCACATTTTTGAGCTAATTCGCATGGCTTAAAATTGAATCAGATCTTCCTCTTGTCCTAGGGTCTTGGCCAAGTGTCGTGATCCCTCATCCAAGTACTATACCAATATTAACATTTCTTAGGTATTCTTTTAAGTCGTATTAATTGCTGGAAAAAATAGGTAGCAAACAACCTGTTCAAAACATACCATTGGCCTAGGAATTTCCTCCAGTTAGTGGCGTGTGAGTTTTCAATTCTTAATGTTATCTCAATTACAAATCAGGAGCCTGAGTGAGTATCCCAGATGAACTGGAACTCATGATTCTTAGGAAAATAAGCAGAGCTCGTTTTACTCTATGAATCTGTATTTTTGGAACTTAGAGCTTTTAAGACAATGATGGAGCAAGCACAAAGACCTCTTTCACTCACTGTGGTATTGGTTCTCTTTCCATCCTTGCCTCATCTTTGTCCTGGAAGAAACTGCTGGGCAGCAAAAGATTGAAGCCCATTGGCTTTAGGGTCTGTTAAGGTTCATTATGTCACCGCAACATTCATCTTGTTCATTAAAGTGACTAACTTACCTCAGAATCAGGAGTTTTAAATAATGGGATGCTACATGAACACCAGGTAGGCCCAGTGTTTAGTACCTTGTTAGGTATGAAGTAATTAGTGTTTACTAGTAATTACTGCAAGTCTTGGATGTTCCAAGAGCTGAGTTCCCTTGTTTTAAGGATGCCTTAAAATACAGCATCAGTTCTGCATAGCAAGCCATGGCCTCACTTAGCATTACCAAAGAACTGTGCCATCCCTGGTTTGGTTTATTTAATCAGTTACCATCTTTGAAATACGTGAGGAAATGAGGACCTGGTGCCACTTGATAAAACCTTGATCTTGATTCAGTAACTTGTCCTAGGAGATTCTCAGCAAAGCTCTGTGCTCATCAGATGAGTCGAGACAAAGATTAGAGAAAGGCAAGGAAGAGCAACCTCCCCTCCCCTTTCCCAAGGAACCAGTGAACAGGGCATCCTGGCACTGAGAGCAGCAGCTCCTGAGGATAGGCTTCAGAGAATCCTTGTGAATCTTTCTGTAAGGTCACGACCAGAATTGCTTTGGCTCCCTTTTGGAGAAAGATTGTTGGTTTAATGGAAGGGTTGGCCTGATGGTGGTGGTATTGTTAGTTTCCCGTTAACTTTGGCCAGCAGTGAAGATGCACTAGTACTTAAATTGATAGTCTATGTGCCTGCTTGTTTTCTGAACTTTATGTAGAAAGGGAATAAGATAATATGGACTTTACCTTTTTTTTTTTTTTTGCCACAGATTCTTGAAAGAGATTCAGTATTTATCTCTGGATCCTGAAGATGCTTTTTTAATCTTATTGAGAATAACAATCAAAGTTATGTTCTGTGAGGCTTGTAGCAGTGCTGAGAAGCCCTGACCTTTCCCACTCCTCATTTAGGGTGCATAAATGAGGCTATCAGAGGCATGCTGGGGTGCCTTGCAATTCCCCCAGGAACAAAGGGAGACCAGCAGCCCTATTGAAAAAGGGGGCTGCCAGTTCCTATCCTGCACTGCTGTAGACTAAAGTCTCTGAGCTGCAGTTAGATAACCTTGACACCTTCGTTCAGAAACTCATGCCAGTCATCTGCCCTCTGGTTGGTGTGATCACTGGGAATGAAGACTGCCAGAGCTGACAGTTAAAGCTGCTTTGGCTCTTGCTGTATTGCTTAGGGATGGCTTGACTGCCCCAAGAAGGAGTGAGTCTTTTGCACTTTCACCAATTCTTGTTAAAGTGAGTGAGAGCTTTGTGTCTTGCTGATGAGCTCTCCTAGGGCTTTTATTTGCTCCCTGGCTCCCTCTTCTAGCCTCTCTCTCACCTGAATCTTGATGGAAGCTGCATTATTCCCTCTGTACTTTGCACTCTGCTCCACCTCACCCTGATGAGTTGAGTTTTTGAAGATATGAAGCTGAGTTCCTTAGGCTTTACTACATTTAACTGATGTTATAGAAGTAACTGAAAGTTTGTGTGTACGCAGTGGTGTGTCTTTGTTACTATCCTTGTGTAGCCCATAGTGCAGTCTAAGGTCTCATTTCATCTTCTTTTTCCCTTTCGGTAGACAGAACTATTCTGTATTGATTGCCACTGAGTAGAGATCTCTAGTCACTGTCCTTTAGAGGATATCTGCTGATTCTTACCACGTGGCTATTGACAAAAGGCTTATGCTAATTAGTTCTTTATCCCATAGGAAGTGGGGGGGGGTTAAACCTTAGGTTTTCATATTCTGTTGGAAAATTGTAGTTGGGAAGGAAATATTAAAGATACAAATAAGTCCTCACAGTGTTGGAAATAACTAGGACCTTGAGGAAAACCAGACTTAGATGTTCTGTCTTTTTTTTCTCTCTGGTAAAGAGAGAGAGGAAAGTGTAGAGACTGAAATGATGGGTTGAGCTGAAAGCCCTTGGGTAGGAATTGAGTCACAATGTATCAGAGTGCTTAAGGGTCACAAAGTTGAATGATTCTCCTACATATTTATGTCAGATAGATTCTAAAGGTGAAAGTTGTAAGTTATTTTTGTTTTGTTAATTTGATAGTTTGGGGGGAAGTGTTAGTAAATTGGCCTCTTTTGGTTTTAGATGTATCGTTAAGAACCTTTAAATTTGTTCATTCTGTACAAAATACTGGTTAGCCCAGTGCTAGGTAGAAACATGATATGATCAAAATGGTATCTTAATATTTGCTAGTAGCTATATTTAAAAGATCAGTGTAGCATTAACATGCTTCCAGTTATATAGTATCCAAAATACTATCATTTAACATCTAACCAAATAAAAATGGAAAATCATTTCAGGTTTTTCCTCTTACCAACCTCAAAATAGATGTATGGGACCAAATCAAAATGTGCAATTTTTCCATGATAGTCTTTTGATAGATGTTTTTAGAGAAAATTTTATTTCCAGTCTATAAGCACACTATTTGAGTGGGATTAAAATAATGAGAATAGTAATATACTTTATTTAGCTTTGATAATATATTTTTACCTTTCTATTCTGGCCTCTAGAACAACTTAAAAAACATGTTCAAGGAGGTAAAGGCCACAGTGCTGTTGACTGGGTAGTCTCTCTGTTGTCTGCCCTTTATGTAAGGAGTAGGGAAAGTGAATGCGTCTTTCTACAGCTCAACCTTGGATAGAGTGACTTAAGATCATCATTGACTCTAGCAGAAGCTGATTGCTGTTTCAGGTTTATGGTTCCTAAATCTAATAATTCAGGTTCTTGTTTTGTGCTAACTACGCTATTTAGAATGTCTGGATCCCACCCCCAAGATTTTTATCTTCATTTGAATTTCTGTATTATCCTGGCTTCTGTTTTTTTTTTTTTTTTTAATGTGATGTGAAAATAAGCTGTATAATTATTAAGGATATAAGAAATGAGACACTTTGATTTAGTAGGCTTAAAGTTAGTTTTAATTCTTATGTTCTTTAAAATATTAAGTTGTCTTTTCTACTTTTATTTGCTAGTCGGCAGCAGGAAATAGAAGAAAAACTCATTGAGGAAGAAACAGCACGAAGAGTAGAAGAATTGGTAGCAAAAAGGGTAGAAGAAGAATTGGAGAAAAGGAAGGATGAAATTGAGCGAGAAGTTCTCCGAAGGGTTGAAGAAGCCAAACGCATCATGGAAAAGCAGTTGCTCGAAGAACTCGAGCGACAGAGACAAGCTGAGCTTGCAGCACAAAAAGCTAGAGAGGTAACGCTCGGTCGTTTGGAAAGTAGAGACAGTCCATGGCAAAACTTTCAGTGTAGCTGCGCCCTGCTCAGTGCAGAGCGAGATGGAATGCAACTACCTAATTCCTTTCTCACCTAAACTTACGTGGCTGCTGCGAAAGATAATTTTAGCCAGAAGTGCTGACTGGTACTTAAAAGTTACTCTCTTAAAACTTATTCAAGGATATTTTTGATCAATGGAACTGGCTTACGTATTTGAGAAGTGTTTGAAACTTTTGCCATGGCTGCAGGACTACATTCTTTTTTGGGAGGGTGGGGGACCAGGGCGTGGTAAAGGGAAAAGGCTACAGATCCTCCTGCGGTTGCACTTTCTTCTCTGTTATCACTGCTACCTAGACTGTGAGAGGCTTTTGCCCTCAGTCAGATTACAGAGAGCAGGGCCCGACACTGAGTGACAGCACCTGCTTTTGTACGTAGGTTTTCTCACTATTCCTTTCCTTCTGTTATCCTTCATCCCCTCCCTTGATCCTTTCAACACAGTGGACTAATTCTAGCATTCTGATTATAAGGCCCTCCATTCTCCTAATGTGTTTCAAGGAATCTTTTAAGGAAAAATGTCCAGATTGTTCATCTTTTTTTATTTATTTTTATTTTTTTAAAGTACCTACTAACAACTCCTTTTTTTCTCTAGAGAGTTTTGAAGGAACAGGTTGTCCTTGTCTGGAGTCAAGCTAAACACATGATTTGTTTTATCAGCAGCTGGAGCAGAAGTTGAAAATGTCTTTCTGTGAGACAGTAATTTGCTACTGAAGCTTTATGGCTTGTTTGCACTGATTACTCCAGGATCGTAAAGTGTGGCGAAAGTCACAGAAGCATTCAGGGCTGATCGCTTCCCAGCCCTGAGTGTCCATTCACAGTTTGTTAATAAATACACAGATCCCATTTGTGTGACACAGGGAATCTGTAGTTAATGTTTTCTTGGACATAAATTTGTAAATATTCGGCTTAAACACATGACTTACTGTCATTTTTCATCCTGGCGTTACTGTGGACAAGTTGACATTGTGTTAAGTCTCTGCTTTCTAGTAAGCTTTGCTTGTACAGTGCATTTCCCTTGTCCTGTCTTAACTACATAGACCTGTCTGTAGTTGGTTTCACAGACTAAAATTCAGTGTATGGTATTTTTATTTATATCAATGCCCTTAATAATGGAGATATTTTTGGAGTAATTGTGCTATCTTGTAGCGAGTTATTAATCATAGCAAGATTTTTTTCTCTTCATTTGCTTTTTGTTTCATATTAACATTTTTTTTAACACGGACACAATCCTCTGATAAGTCTTTCCAAATACTAAAATCATTTGAGTATGTCTGCTGTGATCTGAACACTGCCCAAACCATCAAGCAATCTTCATATAGCTTGCATTATAAAACTTCATTAAATTCTCCAAGAAAAGAAATGACAGAGTTTTATTTCCTGACTGTGCATCCCCCGGATTCCTGAATTTCAGTGCAGATTGTAGATGAACAGTATAAGCTGCCTTTAGTGATTGTCAACATCTGATGTTCAGTCCATGCCCCATGGAAGCAGTCCTTAGTACGGATTACCATTTGTATTTTCCACTAACAGTAAATGTATTTTTCTTATTAATTGTTTGCCTTAGGAATGATGAATTACATTTTTTGTTCCTTCTTACCATAAACCTCTGCATTCCTCAGCTCAGCCTTCCTTGTATGTTGTTTCTTTATAAATGGTTGAGCTGCGGATGCAGGTATTGCCAAGCTAACAGTACAAATCATTTAAAGAGGAAGCTGGCGCGTATGGCAGCCGAGGAGCACACTCTGCAGGACACTGGACAAGACAGTAAATACTCAACTTTTAATGCTGATTAAAGGAGTATAGGTAAAGAATACGTAGGTATCCATAATTGGTGAGACAAATATTCACTTTATTTATATTTTATATATATTTTTAATTTGGTAAATACTATCCAGTTTTGTAGTTGTCCTTGTTGATTTGTGTGATATTAAAGTATTAGTAATAATTGCCCGGAGACTACTAGGGAGGGTTTAGTCGGTTGCTGTTTTGGACTGGGAGGGATGATTTAAATCTAGTGTTAGAAACCAACTGTTTAGTGGCTGCACAGTTTATCATTTGTCAGACAGAAAGGTAGCTGTAAAGCTACCCTGTAAGTCAGATCAACAGAATTGAGAGGAGGATTAGTAAATATTTGCTGTAGAGGGAAACACTTTATTTTTCTAACATTGTAACATGTCCTCCCCTTTAGGAGGAAGAGAGAGCAAAGCGTGAGGAACTGGAGCGGATATTAGAAGAAAATAACCGGAAAATCGCAGAAGCACAGGCCAAACTGGTGAGTCCTGTGCTTTTGGGAGGTGTCATGTGGGGTCTTCCAGACTGATTGGATTTGTACTGAGTCATCAGGCAAACTTGAGGAGGCTACTTTAAGGACTTTGAGGTTGAGTTTTGGAGAGAGTTATGACATTTTCAGTGCTTTAAAACATTTCCTGGAGGGAGATATACTACTCTGTTCCTAGTATCTCACTCAGTCTTAACCTTATTAACCTTTCTTAGGCCTGGAAACCATCAGGGGGAAAAAAGCAAAACACCCAGGTTCTTTTGATAGCTGACACAGAAGCACTCCATCATTAGACAGAAGGAAGACTGTACATTTGATCAAAGAACAGTCCATCATCCCCCACCCCACCCCCCGCCCCCAACCTTAGGTCTTATATATCTTGGGCTGACCTTGAATTCCTGATCCTTCTGCTCTACTTCCTATGTGCTAGAATTCCAGGTATGCTAATACCAACTCACATATTTTACTTCTTCTGAATTTATAATCTAAACAGAAGTACAGAGAATAATTTACTATTTCATAGTGTAAAATGTAGATCAATTAAAAACTAAAACCGGCCAATACAAGGAGAGCCTGAATGTAAGTAGTTCAAAACCCCAAGAAAGATAACAAGCCTGTGAGTGTACGAACAACCCAAGAGAGATTCTAGAGAAGTCTGAATTGAATGCAGTAGAAATAACAAGATCAAGAGACATATTTGCTGCTGAGACATACGTTTAGGGGGAAGAGCAGGTTGATTCTCCGTAAACACTGACTGTTCAGAAGGGTATTTAGTACTAGAGCATGCATGGAGTGTCCTACTGCAGGTGGAAGAAAGGGGACATTTTATTTCAGATTTGGGAGGTTGAACTTTGAAAGGGTAAATAAGTCTGGTTTGTGACGAAAAGACATTTCAGAAAAGAAATATGATTGTGAACTATTTCTATGAGGACTGCTTTAGGTTCGGCTTGTGAATGGGTTTAGATAGTCTCACCTTGGTGTGGGTCTACCCTTGTTAGTCATCCATATGAGGAATATGTTTCCTCTAGTTTCTTTGTTGTCGGTAGTGGGGGTAGGGTGGGGAGAGGGGGTGTGTGTGAGAGAGTTTTCATTTTTTAAGTCTGTTCATGAAGTCAGGTTTCTGTAGACCTTCTAATGCCTTGTTTTCTCTTTGTGGGTCGATGTGCAGTTATAGATGTCTGCTCATAGACTGTAGGGAGTGACATCATTCTTATGACATGATGACAGTAAAGTCAGTGGAAGAATACCTGGACTTCTGGTGACTTTGGTGAAAACTTTAGATATATCTAGCCCATTTATGGTCAGTGTGATAATGTTAGAAATGGCTGGTGAGGAAAATTTTGTTTGTAGAAAGTGGACTGTCCTTCATGGGAGAGTCAAAGATGAACTGTACATGATGATGAGGGCAGGGGCAAGTTAAAGCTTTTTCAACATTGACCCTTTATGTGCTTTGTGCTTTGATGCTCTTTGTTTACTGGAATGTCTGATACAAGGCACTGAAGCTATTAAATTAAGCACCTGAGAAGGGAAGGGGAAGCAATAGGTCCTTGCAAACACAGGAATGTCCTCAGCTGCATCAACTATGGTGCTTGTCTGGTTGAAGCAGCAGCTGTACCTGCTGGAATATGTAGTGAATATGCTTGTTTATATGCTGTAAGAAAAAGAAATAGGAACTAATGTAGCTGAGGAGGTGACCATGCACTAAAACCTATAAAACCTATGTTGGCAAAAGTCGCTTGGAAAGAAGATAAGGAATCATGTTCTTGTAAGTCATTTAACATATTTATTGAGGCGACAGCTGATTGAAAGAAAAGTTAACAACCAGGAATCTTTAAGTGGTGTGGATAATAGGATATAATTGACCTAATTGTGGTGGGGTGGTGTCCAGGAGCCTCCCACGAGATATCTCTTCTCAGTTAGGCATTGGATAGAAGGCACATAAGAGGGTAAAGAAGTAAAACAGCCAAGGCATTGAGGTAAGTCAGGGATGTGGAATCTGAGAATAGTTATAGACCGGAGGTGGGGTGTGTGTGTGTGTGTGTGTGTGTGTGTGTGTGTGTGTGTGTGTGTGTGTCTGTGTGTCTGTGTGTCTGTGTGTCTGTGTGTCTGTGCGTGTGTCTCTGTGTGTGTGTGTCTGTCTGTGTGTGTCTGTGTGTCTATGTGTCTATGTGTCTGTGTGTGTAAGTCAGCCTGCCAAGAAGGATGTGTGTGAGAACAAGAGGCAGGCCAGGAAAGAAAGTGCTCTGAGGAGACAGTGGACCTTGAACTTACAGTTCTGGAAGGGTAACCAATTTTGAAAATTGAAAAGACCAGCTTCCTGATAAGAACTTAGAAACATTCATATAACTACATATGATATGATAAATTAACTACTGTAGTTTCTAGAAAATAGATCTACATCTGTAGAAAAGAAATCTTTTTTCCTCTTGGTGAGGTCCAGTTCCAAATTAAATGAGTTTTTATGGTTTGGGGATTTTTTGTTTGTTTACTTGCTTGTTTGTTTTTCCCTTTCAGACAGGGTTTCTCTGTGTGGCCCTGGCTGTCTGTGAACCTTATCTGTAGACTAGGCTGGCCTTGAACTTAAAGATCTTCTGGCCTCTGCCTCCAGAATGTCGGGATTAAAGGCGTGAGCCCACCGCCTGGCTAAATTTTTTATTCTTTAGGAAATATTCTGTATTGATTGTTATTGATTACTTATTGTAAGATATAGAATGATGGAAACATTTACATGGTGATGCTGTGGGTTTATTTTGGGAATATGCAAGGTTCAAAAAATGCTTAAATGCGTAGGTATATACCACAAACCTTAAATTCTGCTTCCAGAAATGTATTTTGTAAATTTTATATGAGTAAACTGCATTTGTACACAGTACTTTCTCTTAAGAGTGAAAGACACAGATAAGCAGGTACACTCCTAGTTTTTGATCTTGAATTGACAACCAGCTGTCTTAAAATAGTTTGAGTTATTAATGCAGAATTTTGTTTCTATTGTGTGTTTGAATGTGCATGCACTAGTGGAAACCAAAGGATGTACTACATGTTTTCCTCAGTCACTTTCACTTTTTGTTTTTTTCTTACTCTGTGAGTTTATCACAGTGTGAGAAGTTGGAAATCCCATGTTTGAAAGTCAAAAGATGTTTGCACTCAAATAGAAATTATCGGTCACTTTGCAATGGATACCTATGAAAAGACTTCTGAGGAAAATGTAGGGTTTTGTTGTTTTACTTCTGAGTGCACATGACCCCATACCTAGTTCTTAGAATGTTTAGATGTTGCTTTCTATGGCCAGAATAGCGAGGAGTGCTTTTTGCTGGTGTGATTGAGTTATCATAACAACGAGACAGCTCTCAGTTATTTCTTATATATCATCACGTGTGGTTGAGTTATCATAAGAACAAGACGGCTCTCAGTTATTTCTTATATATCATCACATGTGTCCTTTTAAGTGTAAGGTAGAGGGAGGTTTGTCTTTGACTTCATGACATATATCAGAGAAGCTGAAGTAAGGACATAGCAGAATGAGATTTCAAAATGTTTTTACCTGCCCATGGTGATGCATAGCAATTCCAAGATAGCCAGAACTATATATTAGGGAGATCTTATCTCCATTAGAAAAAGAGGATTTAAAGATTTATGTGGTTAGAAGATGTCCCTGGAGGCAATGAAGCAAGAAGCATTCAAGGGCCTCCTGGCACTTCCAAGAGAACCCATTTCTGATAACATGCTGGGATGGTTTGTATATGTTTAATCTAGGGCACCATTAGGAGACCTAGTCTGAGTACGTGTGCACTGTGGGCATGGACTTTTAAGACCCTCTTCCTAGCTGCCTTCAGATGAAGATGTAGACCTCTCAGCTCCTCCTTCACTATACTTGTCTGGATGCTGCCATGCTCCCACCTTGATGATACTGGACTGAATCTCTGAACCTGCAAGCCAGCCCCAAATATATGTTATCCTTATAAGAGCTGCCTTGGTTGTGGGGTCTGCTCACAGCAGTACAACCCTAAAACACAAATGTACCAGGGACTGGGGCATTGTTGTGATAGGCCTGACCATGCTTTTATTTGGAAGAATGTGGATTTTGAGACTTTGGATTTGGAAAGTCATGGAATGCTTTAAGTGGGGCTTGATGGGCCATCCTAGTAGGAATATGGAAGATATTGTTTCTGCGGGTGATTTGAAGTGTGGAAGACTGGTTCTAGAGGTTTCAGAGGAGAAAAAATTTAATATGTGAACCAGAGACTGTTTTTGTGATATTTTGGTGAAGAATGGCTGCTTTTGCCCTTGTCTGAAGAGTCTACCTGAGGCTAAGGTAAAGAGATTTATATGCCTTAACAAAGAAAGTTTCAAAAAAGCCCAACAGACTTTGTTCTCTGGACAAGTCTCAAGAAGAGAATTTTGAACAAGTATATCAAGCTTAGAAAGGAAAAATATTAAACATATGGTTTGAGTATTAAAAGGGGCACTAGGAACTGAAATGTAGCTAAATCCTATATTCAAGGGTATTAAATTGAATTAAGGGAGTACCTTGGGGCAAGATCCTGCCCAGCAAAGTTTAGGTGTAGGCATAGTAGAACAAGCCTTTAATTTCAGGAGGCAAAGCCAAGCAGATTTTTGAGTTCAAGGCCAGCATAGAACAGAGCAAGTTCTAGGTGAAGAAAAACTGCAAGTATGGGCTTGGTGGATCACACCTTTAATCCCAGTGCTTAGGAGACAGGCATGCAGATCTCATGAGTTCAAAGTCAGTCTACAGAGCAATTTCCCGGACAGACAAGCTTAGGCAGTAAAGGAGCTGGAAAACAGAAAGCTGGTAATAATGTAGTAGAACAAAGGGGCCATGTTCCAGCCCCAGCAAGCAGCAGAATTCAGTAGCTTTGGCCATGTGGCTCTGGCCTTAGAGTCAAGAATAGAAGGGACTACTGGGACAATTCATGCTGGTTAGCTGGAGCTAAGAAATTAGCAGTGATTAAAGCATAACTGAGGTGAATGAAATCTTCTGGGAGGTATTTCCTGAGAGCACAAAGAAGCTGTGTTCCAGATGTAGCCAAGGTTGTACCTCCTGCTGCAGATAAACTTGGTAATGTGTAAGAGTCACCCTGGAGAACTGGTTTTGAAGGCATAAATGGGTCATGGAGAGCAGCTGAGGATGGCACTCTGAGAGGTCAGGGAAAGCTTTTGGTGAAAGTGCAACATCAGTTGGAGTTGACGGCCCAGGACTGAAGGGGTCATGCAAAGGATTTGAGGCTTGGCACCATGAAAAGAGGCAGTAAGAGGGTGAAGCCTAGTTGCAATGAAAGACCCCAGTGTATTGGAGATGCCAGTGTCATAGAATGATCACCAAGAACAGCAGCAGTAGCGGAGAGTGGATCAACCTGAGCTTGAGTACTACAAAGGGCAGGACTGGAGAAGTGATGCCAGCCCTTTGGAGGAGCCCAGAAGATCATGTGTAGATCCCAGACATTAGAACATCAAAGTTGCCTTTGAGACCCCAAGAATTTTGAGATGCCAGAGCTGTGGGCTATCTGCTGAGGAAAGCTGCTAACAAGGAGTGGAACCAGCCCAGGAGAAAGCAGTTTGTTTCAGTCAACACAGATGAAAAAGGAGTTGAAACTGCTTTGACATCAGCCTTGGAGATGCAGAGTTTGCACTTTGCCCAGCTGGTTTCCTCCTGTCTTGCTTTGGGGATTACAGTTAAGTGATTGGTTGACACTCAGTAGAGACCTGAACTTTGGTTCTAACACATTGCTGAGACTGCTGTAGACGAGACTACGGGGGCTTTGGAAATTGGACTAAGTCTATTATTTATTATGCTGTGGGTAGGTATGACCTACATAAAGATTCTTGGGGTCAACGAGTATGGAGTATGATGGTTTTGTATATGCTTGGCCCAGGGAGTGCCAATATTAGAGGGTGGGGACCTGTTGGAGTAGATGGGTCACTGTGAGTGGACCTGTTAAGAGTAGATGGGTTACTGCGAGCATGGGCTTTAATACCCTCAACCTAGCTGCCTGGAAGACCTCTTCTCCCATTTGCCTTTGGAAAAGATGTAGAACTTTCAGCTACTCCTGTAAATGTTGTCCTTAAAAGAGTTGCCTTGGTCATGGTATCTGTTCAGAGCAGTAAAACCCTAAAACACATTTTGACTTAGACTCTAGAATAAAGTTTTGCATCAAGCTTCCTTTGGAATTGTGCAGAAATTGGAAGATTTTGAGGCATATAATAGGAAATACATAGTTGTTGGTGGGTTTTTTTCCTTTCCTTTCTTTTTTTTTTTTTTTTTTTTTCTTTTTTTCGGAGCTGGGGACCGAACCCAGGGCCTTGTGCTTGCTAGGCAAGCGTTCTACCTCTGAGCTAAATCCCCAACCCAGTTGTTGGTGTTTTTTAAGACTATAGAAATGTGAATTATTTACAGGTGCTTCTTTAGTGCTCAGAAGTGTTAAAAATGTGTTATTTGAAACTAGAGGGAAGACCTTAGCTAGCTAAGTTGTGTCCTACAGCTGTGTGAAAGGTAGAACTCACAGGGATTCTAAACCAAGTGTAGGAGGTAAGGCTTCTCAGCCCTCATAGGAAATAGCAAAAAAAGAGGCTGAAGAATAAAATGACTTTAAAAGGAACTAGCACGCTTGGTTATTTAGGAGAATCTCAGGCTACCCTGATTGCAAAAGGTAATCACAGAAGGGGAAGGGCTGGATAGTTGTACAGTGGGCAAGAACAGTTTTGTACTTGGAAGAGGATCTAGGTTCAACTCCTGACCATTTAAAGTTCTCTGTAACTTCAGACCTAAGGGATTCACTACCTTCTCTGACCTCTGTGGGTACTGAGTACTTACAATGCACACACATGCCTGCAAAGCCAAACACGAAAACCAAAGTATTGCATTTTGCAAAGTCACAGAAGAACTTGCGGTAGAAAGGTTTTACCTCTAGACAGCTTTTTGCATGTGTTGCATAGGTCCCAGACCATCTCAGTGATGCTTAGGAATGAAAGGAGTGGTGGGGAAGGGGGTTCCAGTGTGGCGACTTAGTTAGAAACTGCTGTTGTTTGAATGCTTGTTTCTTTGAAGCACTTTATAAAGTGTAATTTACTTAGGTCTTGAGGCTGTGAGTCCGCCTTACTCTCTCTTAGTCAATGCTCATCTGTCATGTAGTGTGATGTAGTCATAGGCTCCTCACTGGATAGCCAGCATCTTGAATACTGACCTCTGGAACCGAGAAATAAAATCCTTTTTTACGTTTACCCAGTCTTCATTGTTTTGGTATAGCTGCAAGAGGGGGCTAGGACACTTAGTTCCTGAGTCCATTAAGTTAACAGGAAAGTCAGGTCGGTGCGGCTGAGAACAGACAGCAGACTGTGTCCACTGGGACTGTTAATGGGAGGTGAACAGACATTTGGTGATAGTGGCCTTACAGGTAAGTGTTGGATGGAACAGATTCTTACTCTAGCCAGAGGCTGGAGAGTTGACTTTGCTCCAAAGATGCTGGCTGAGAACCTGCTGCTCTCATTTTATACAGTAGACACAGGAAATCACACAATTAGAGGGCACCTTTAAGGTGTGAGAATATAGGCTAAAATGTCACTTAGCCATTTTAGAGTAGGTAATAATAGTTAGGGTACATAATAGTGCTGTGTACATTCCTCTCAGGAGATGACACCAGCTGTGTAATTTAGCATGAAATGAAGTGACTAAGAAATCAGGATGAGGGGTGGGTTTTCTATATGAGAGTTCAGGGAAGAAAACACAGATTAACCATCTGTTAATATAGTTGGAAACATAGTATAAAAAGCAGGTGTTCAGATCTCGGTGCGTGTGTTGACATTGCACAGAGTGACTTGAAGAGAAACAAAGTGAGAAGATGGTCTTCTGTCCACACAGTAGCAGTTAGATGCTTTAGAGAGAATTGATAAATGGGCAAACTTGCCAAGTGGTGCCTAGAGGGAACAAGATGGAAAAGACCTTCTGAATATGAGTGTGTGGGGAGTTCTAGGCCTTGAAGGAAGCCTGCAGGCATTTAGAAGGAAATGAATAAATGTTTATTTGATTTATTCACTTTTATATGCATGTATATGTGTGCACTGCATGTATGCTTGGTGCCTGGGGTCAGAAGAGGGTTTTATTTAGATCGAAGGAACTGAATTGATAAGGTTGTGAACTATCCTATGGTCACTGGGATTTGAACCTGAGTCCTCTGCAAGAGTAACACACAAGTACTCTTCACTACTGAGCCATCTCTCCAGCCCTTAATGTGAAATGTTAGCACATAAAGTCAAAAGAAAACCCTGAAGACATCATTTTTCTTGTCAGTGTTATAGAACAAAGTCTTTGAAGCTGTGAGAGAATGTTCAGATCCCACATTAAACCCTTATTTTAGGCAATCCAAAATCTACTAAAGTATCTAGAATTGAAGTTTCAAACTGATTTAGGAGAAAAGGTTGTAGAAGCAGTGAGCATGGGTTCACTTAGATGGTATGACTAATGCTCTAGAGGAGAGGGGAACATTTTCCTCAGGAAGATCAGGGTCAGCATAATTGAGGTGCTTGTGTCTTAGCCTGTGTATAGGCTTGGCGCCCCACACCCACCTGTGTTTTGTTTTTTTTTTTAGTCTTGTATATGAAAACTTAGAGAAAAGTGTATAAAAGTTTGACCAACAGATCACATTTTAAACAGTTTTAGTTTATATGTGTTGAGGCAGGGTCTTGTAGCTGAAGGTGACCTTGAATTCAAGATCCATTTGTCTTGACCCCTTAAAGGCTGGATGTGCCTTTCTATGCATAGTACTAATTTCTTTTTTAAACATTCCCTTGTTAAAAAACCAGATTTACATATTATATATTCCAGTGGGGGAAAAGAATTAGAAGTACAAGTAGCAGAGCCAACCAAGTTGTATGCTTTAGAGGGTTTAAAATCTAGAAGACATGGTGCCTATTGGTGCAGTTTTCAGTCCTTGTCCCTTTAATCATTACGAATAATAAGTATTTCTTCCTTTAGATTGTTAGAGTTTGGTCAGTCCAAGAAAGAGAATGTTGATTATGTCGTGTGGTCAGCTCTGATAAACTGGATGGTACAGAAGAGCAGCCAGGACCTGCACTAAGACAGGTGCTTTTAGCTCTGTGACTTCTTTTCACCAGCTACTGTAAGGCAGTGGGGTGCAGAGGTCTAGGCATACTAACTAGACACAGTGGTCATAATGACTGCACTGTAGGCCCTAATCTTGGCCTCACAGGATGTCCACAGAATAATCCTCTGTGGGTAAGGTGGGTATTGTGCTTTTTTCTTCCCCATTCAAACACTCTTTCTCATCATACAGGGAACAAGAAGGGGAGAAGATGAGTTGTGTCAGCTGGGCTGGGAAGTTAATTAGAGGAAGTCAGGGCTTGGGAAAATACATAGCAAGTAAAGGTATTGGTGTGGCTCACAGATAGACTAGATAGCAAACTAACTTTCCATCACTGGGGAGCCTGGTATTAAGAAAGGTGAGCTCGCCTAATTTGTGTTTAAGGATCCCATTTGCCAAGGAATGTGAAGAAGCTAGCTGCTTATGTGTTAATTCACTGAAAAAGGAAAGGCTTCTAATTGTGCTTCTAGTGCTGGAGATTAATCCCCTTGCTAGGTTATCCCAAGATGAGGTAGTTCATAAGGGCATCTTAGACTGGGAACTAGTTGAAGCGAAGACTTGAGCTCAGTGCAGTATGATTCTCTAAAGCAAAATTTTTGCTCCTGAGTTTTTGCTTGTGTAATGTGATCACACACATTCAAAGTCTTTGTGTGTGTGTATGTGTGTGTGTGTGTGTGTGTGTTTGTGGTTTTTTGTTTTTTTTTTTTTTTTTTTTTTTTTAGTTTGTTACTAAGCACAGTTAAGTTCCTCCTTCTAAACCTTATGTATCCACTTCCCATCCTCTACCTTCAAAGGAGACATTCAAATTGTGAGTTTGTTTTTCCAGCGTTCTTGAAATACATGTTCAAGCATATATAAATATATTATGGTTTTATTTTCCCCTGATCACACAAAAATAAGACACAAAAATGAGAGAGAGAGAGAGACTGACTGACTGACTGACTGACTGACTGACTCTCTGTATTTTAAGTGTATGTGCATGAGTGCATACACACAGGCACAGACACGAGGAGACCAGAAGTAGACAGTGTCTTATGGCTGCCCAGTGAGCCTCAGAGATCTTCTTACTCCACTCCTACTGAACCCAACGTCTCACACAGGTGCTGGAGATCTGGGCTCAGCTTCTCATATTTGCAAAGCAAGCACTTTACCCCAGAACAGTCTCTCTCTAGTTCTTTGTTGTTGTTGTTGTTGTTGCTTTTAAATAATATTCTATTTATGTCTTTGAGTACTTCTCTGATTCTCTGGGACTAGAGTTAAAGGTGGTTGTGGGCTTTCATGTAGGTACTGGGAACTAAACCGGGTCCTCTGGAAAAGTAGTCACCACTCTTAACTGCTGAGCCATCTCTCCACCACCACTTTCATCCCTGTTCTGTTTTTCCATAAGTATTCAATATTGTTTTACAGGTGTTTTATAAATTATTTAGCCTTCATGGTTTTTTTTTTCCCCAAACTATAAGTAGATACCTTTGTACAATTATGAATCTGGGGGTCAAGGAACATGGCCCAGTCAGCAGAGAGCTTGCTGTTGAAGTGAAGATCCGAGCTGAGCCCCAGCACTATCCTTCAGCGCAGGCTTGTAGTCCCAGCCTGGGTAGGTAGGACAAGGAATATCCTTGGCCTGTTAGCTTGCTATGGTAGCCCAGCCTTCCAGGCCTAACCAGGCCCATTGAGAGGTGGCCCCAAAGGCAGAGCAAAGAAGTCATTGAGAACAGCATCAAGTCTGACCTGGCTTGTATACACATAATATTTATAAATTTTGCACATTTACAGATACATTTATTAAAAAAAATCCCAGAAATTGAAGTAGTTGAGTAAATTTTAATAAAGTAGCTTTGAATCTAGCTGCTCTTCATTTAGTCAGCATATCAGTCACACATTGATGGAATTAAAAATTGTATCTGTGATTTTAAAGGGTTTTCATGGAATAATGCTGTTCTTTTCAACTCATTCACAAGATCCTAATGGTTATTAGGCTCAACTCAAGTAGGATTGAGTCTGGGTGTTAACTGCTGGAGGTTTCACAAGTGCATACAAACACACATGGGGGGAAAGGCTTTACTACATACACCTTGGCTCAGTCTCTAGCGCTGGCACCCCCAATAGGTGCTTTATTTGATGTGGATAGTTAGCATGAAGGTTTCAGGTCTGAAGTTAACATGGATGTCGTCTATTTAACCTGATGAACTAGGAGCTCACCCTTTGTCAGCTAGGCAGCTTGTTGGCAGGTATTGCTGCAACACCTGTTTGACATTTATGTGTGGTTTCTGAGAATCTGCACTGTAGTTTTCCTCAGCGGTTTTATCCATAGTTCCATCTCCCCTCCACCTCCCTTTTTATATTGTGATCATTGGTGAATCTAGGGAAGATAGCAAGCAACTTGAATGACTTGGTGTAGGTAGGTTTTTAGTGGCTTTCTTACCACTCACAGGGCGTGGTAATTTTGAAAGTTCGGCTGTATTGTCTTTCCCATGGAGATCACTGGGGAATTGAAGGCAGAGGGGTGTCTTAGTACGGTGTACAGGGTGAACAGCCTCAGCATCTTAGGTGCATAGACATTGTGTGTGCCCTTTAACCAGTGTGGGGACAGTGGGGATGAAAATACCTCTACAAAGAGTGAGAGGGTGGTCATGAGCCAGCTGATGGGTTGTTTCAGGGCACAGCAGGCAGGACAAAGCCTAGGAGTCATTAACAGTGCTCCCATCCAATTCCATGAGTTTGAGGTCAGCCTGGCCTACAGCATGAGACCCTGTCTCAAGTAAATGAGAGGAAGTGGCCAGAAGATGGGTAAAGGAGCCTGATGGCCTGAGTTTGTTAGATGTTCAGAACCCTTGTGATGGGAAGAAAGCACTGACTTCTGTAAACATATAGGACTCTTCTGACTTCAACCGTGCTGTGGTGTCCCCTATGTACTAAATAAATAAATGTGATCTTAAAAATTAGAAAAGGGGAGAAAAGAACTTGACCCTCAAAGGATGGGCTTAAGAAAGGGTGGAATACTCCTTCTTTAAAAGGGGAACAAGAATACCCTTGGCAGGGAATAGAAAGGCAAAGATTAAAACAGACACAGAAGGAACACCCATTCAGAGCCTGCCCCACATGTGGCCCATACATATACAGCCACCCAATTAGACAAGATGGATGAAGCAAAGAAGTGCAGACCGACAGGAGCCGGATGTAGATCTCTCCTGAGAGACACAGCCAGAATACAGCAAATACAGAGGCGAATGCCAGCAGCAAACCACTGAACTGAGAATAGGACCCCCGTTGAAGGAATCAGAAAAAGAACTGGAAGAGCTTGAAGGGACTCGAGACCCCATATGAACAACAATGCCAAGCAACCAGAGCTTCCAGGGACTAAGCCACTACCTAAAGACTATACATGGACTGACCCTGGACTCTAACCTCATAGGTAGCAATGAATATCCTAGTAAGAGCACCACTGGAAGGGGAAGCCCTGGGTCCTGCTAAGACTGAACCCCCAGTGAACTAGACTGTTGGGGGGAGGGCGGCAATGGGGGGAGGATGGGGAGGGGAGCACCCATAAAGAAGGGGAGGAGGGAGGGGGATGTTTGCCCGGAAACGGGGAAAGGGAATAACACTCGAAATGTATACAAGAAATACTCAAGTTAATTAAAAAAAGAAAAAAAAGGAAAAAAAAAAGGAAAAAAAGAAAGGGTGGAATAGTTTAAATACTAAGTCTGTAGAGTTTGGGAGCTGCTGGTCTCTTCAGTGCGTGCGTGGTTTGCCAGGCTACTGCAGCAGTTGCCTAGAAGGACGGAGAATGCAGTGGCCATCATTGCTCTGGAGTTTGCATCTGGCCTACCCTGAGTGCTGCTACGTTCCTCCCATTTTCATCTTGTAGCTATGCTTACGGGCCCACACTTCAACACTACTGCCATTTTGATAGCCACAGGACATAATTTCACGTTTTGTGTTCCATAACAGCAATAGTCATTTCCATCCTTTGCCGACGACTTCTAGCTACACTGCATTTTACTTGAAAAAGTACTGTTAGGCCAGAGGAGTGATAATGAACAGAGAATTCTGATTTGTATGACACTGTGGATGAGGGGTTTCTATCTTTAAAACAGCTTTAAGTAAAATAAGGCAGACGCAATGACTGCACATGTAACTTTGAAAGGAGATGGAAGGGGTTAAAGGACAACACTGCATGCTTAGGTCAGAGTCAGGAAAAAATGGAGCATGTGCTGGTAACTGATGGAGACATTCAAGGGTTAAAACAGCCTATCTTTCTAATCTTTCCAACAACACTGTTATGATTCCGGGTGCGGATTCTTTGTTGTGCAGGCTGTCATGGCATTATCCTTGTCCTCTACCCTTTGCGTGTCATTCCCACCATAATATTCAGAATTACCAGCTAAATGCTGCCTAATGTCCTCTAGGAGAAGGGTAAAGTTAGACTCACGAGAAGCCAGGAGATGGAAGGGTTGGTTCTTGGGAAGGTTTTATTTAGTAGGAGAGTGGTGAGAAGAGTAGCTTGACTTTCCATGGTGATGGCGGGAATGCTGTATAGAGCCGTGCAGGTGGTGAGTCACCTGCTTGAGATTGAAGGTGCTATTAACTCTGCTGCTGATTTGAAATTAGGTAGCATTTTATAATCAGCTAGGTCAAAACCTTTGCTAATTTTATTTCTCTCCAAGAAAACAGGTCTTAGAACAATTCATTTTATCTTTTCAGACAGGATTTTTCTGTGTTGCCCTGGCTGTCCTGGAACTCTCTGTAGACTGCTGGCCTTGAATTCAAGAGATCCACTGCTGCCTAGCTAAATTCTTGGTCACTGTTGACTTAATATAGAAGCACAGTGGGAATTTTTAGCTATAATTCTTGTATATGTCTGATTATAAGTATAGTAATTGAGTAGATACCATACCTGGGACTGAGTCTGTGTCATGGCTTTACGTAACTGTTAATCTTCATGGTATATCAAGACAGAATCCAGTTTGATCAAGGCATGACGTCTGTAAAATATTTTTAATAAATGAAATAGAGGAAATATGTAGTATTAATTAAATAATTCTTCCCTCAGTTATTGTTCCTCTCCTGGTCTCTGCATGTTTAGATAGATTTTTAGGTTATTACCTGCTAGCGAGAGATACTGAGAGACAGGACTGACGGATCTTGTCTGTACTTTAACTTTCAGGCTGAAGAACAATTGAGAATTGTTGAAGAACAAAGAAAGATTCATGAGGAAAGGATGAAACTAGAACAAGAACGACAGCGTCAACAAAAAGAAGAACAAAAAATTATCCTGGGCAAGGGGAAGTCCAGGCCAAAACTGTCCTTCTCACTAAAAACCCAGGATTGAATGGCAAACTCTGAACTTTTTGCAAAGAAAAATGAAAAAACTTCGTATTGTAGCTTCATGTTGAAGTGGTTTTTTTGTTTTTATTTTTTTTTGTTTTTGTTTTTTTGTTTTTGTTTTGTTTTTTTTTTTTTTTAATTTGGAAAATCTGGAAAGTTAGCTTGTTCTAATAGGGGCTATGCTCTGCAAATCCCTTTATTTTTCCCTCTTTTCCTCCATTAAGTCAAGTCCTTATCAGATCATTGCTATCTTCTAGAAGTGGTGTACTTTGCACCTGTTGGGATTCTGTACTGGTTGGGTCTGCTGAAGAGCAGGTCATTTGGTGACTAGCTGGTCTGGTAAGGTGTTCACTGACCACTGACTTCGGAGTTATACTCTGTTTACTACGTCATAATGCTGGTTTTGCTGACTTTTTGTTTTTTTATGCATTTATAAAAAAAGAAAAAGTTGGTAATTGCATTGCAAAATTGCCAGGGTTTTACTGGACCTGTGGTGTGTTGTTAGAGCAGTGTCCTTGTGATGCTGTGGCTCTGACGTTCCTGACAACAGGTAAGGAAACAGTTGGTCACCTGCTACAGAAGCACCTGCAGTGCGGTACTGTCTGTCGGACTTTTGTTCCTTTCATTGACACAATCAAACCAGCATTCCCCACTGTAAATAAATGATTTTGCTGAATAAAGTAAAGTCTTAAATTCATATGTTTAAGCAATTTTTTTTTTAAGTTCTGTCAAATCCGAAGGGTGGTTTACTTTTAGAAGCCTTAGAGCTGTACTGTATCTCCTCTGGTTTATACTTTTCACAGGGTTTCTATGTACATCACATACACTTGTGAATTAGTACTCACTGGCTATTTTTACAGACACTACTTTATGCTGATAAAAGAATTATAACATCAAGTATTATCTTTGGAAAATACCAAACCTGTGCCTCTGTTATAGAAATTATATAAATTATACTTAATAAACACTAGAAAGTATGTTTTAAAACTATGGAATATTGTTACTTTCAGAGAGGGTGGACCATCAGCTAGAACTTGGCTTTGGACTTTCAAAATGACTAAAATAGTCTTCACCCTAGCATGTTGTGGGGGGTGATAAAACCATTTAAATTCACTAGGTTTAGGGGCTTGGGCTTTGTTTGGGTATTTTTGCATGTGGAAACTCACATATAACCCAATAGAATCTGCCTCATTTGGTCTTTGGTTTGAAGTTTACTAATGTTAAGACACTCCAGGAAAGGCTATAAAATGCTATCTGAGATGTGTGGGGATGGCTTAGTGGAGTACAAGGGTCCCGGAGACAGGTCGTCCTGTTCATTGAAAATGTTGCTTGCGATGAATTGGTGCGTTATTTTGTGTTTGCATGCTTTGGAAACCGCTGTTGCTTTAGTTTCAACTCTTCACTGTGGTAAAGAAGAATGAAATCATTTTAAATATCTTTAAAGATAAGCATGAGGTATATAGTGTGAAGGTTTTAGTGAACAGGATACCTTAGTACTCGTACATGTCTGCTTCATTTACCTGAATAGATTATAAAACTAAATCTCTTGCCATAACTTAGCTCAAATTATTTCCTGATTCCTATACTCTATTATCTTAACGTGACTCTTCAATCCAGTCACTGTTGCTCTCAGTTGCATGTTCGTGGTTTGGACGTGTTATTTAAAAGTTGCTTTTGCTTTGCCAGCGTTCTAAGCACTATCTGAAGAGTAGCCTGGGCTCCGGATACTTGAGATCAGCCTTTTCGTGCATTTACCCTGTCACTCAGTTTCTTCTGCCACACGTGAAAAGAAATCAGTTGCTAGGTGACGGAGTGTCTGCTGTTGGAGACTCCACGAGATATACTGGGTTGTTCCTGTGCTTAGTAACTGATTGCTGTTGGGCCCAGGCTACAGGGAAGAGGGTGTCATTGTCAGTAAATGCAGCCACCTTTTACTGTGCTATAGCAGTGTGGTAGTTTGTTTCTTCATCTGTCCCACTGCCCTTCTCCACATATTATAAAAGCTAATTTTCCCCACTCTCTGAGCAGTTCAGATGTTCCCTAACTTACTAAATATAAGTACACCTTTAATTCAGTCTTGTTTTCTTGAGTTACTTGAAATTCTTTGCATTATAGAATTATTGACTTTATTTTTATCATAATATTTAAAATTTGTAGTTATTGCCATTAATATTGTGGAGTCTGCAGAAATCTCAACTGTATAAACTAAACCTTTAAATTAGCTTGGTGTGAGGACTCTTTAATGCTTCAAATAGGGAAAGGGAAGCCTATGTGATTACATGAGGACTACAGTTTCGCTTAGGATGCAGTAAGTGAGCTTGCTGCGTTCTGAGTAATGACTAGGTCAGTTAATCACTGCGTGCAGGCTTGCGTGCGGGCATGTGTGTCAGTTTAAGTAAAGTAAACACAGAGTCTAGTACCATTCCAGTTAGTGTGTGCAAATCATGCTTGCTTTATGAGCCTCCTTGTTACTGGACATTTCCCATCCTGCTTTTAGCCCAAGCCTCTGGTATCACAGTTGTCCTCAGTTGCCTCTCACCTAGAGTGGTCGGTGCACCTTGCATTACTGGCCATGAGAGGTGCTGAAGACAGGACTAACCACCAGCTCCAGAAGTATGGTAAATGCTTGCTATTCGGTTTAAAGGCAAGACATGCAGATAGTGTTTCCCTGGCAGTAACCCTTTTACCTGTCCATTGGTTGGACTGCCATTCAGCTGGCCTAGATTCCTTTGCCATCATAAGTGTATGCCGATGGTTTTAGAGTTGAGTCGTCCTGACGAAGGACACAGTCACCTTAATGTAGGTTTGCACTGGCTAATGCGTAGCACCATACACGTGTAGCTAGTTGCCATTTATCATGATTGGGCTGCTCTCCTTGCACTGCAGCAGAGCAGGTCAGAGTCGCAGGATTCCAGTGTGCTGAGAGCCCTTCAGCCCCATCTGTTAAAGCAAACCACAGTGCTTGTTTTTGTACTAGAGTGCTCTGCAAAATATGTAGAGGTACAACTTTTACACTCAGTCGTTGGATTGACAAGTACTGTTTGAAAAGAACGTGGTTCCCCTTTCAATCCTCAGATTATTGAGTGGAGGATGTGAGGATGATTGCATTTTTCATACTTAAACTTCGTTTGAAACCAGTAAATTAAAGAACTGCATGTTGATGACTCAGAAGGTTCACACAGTCATATTTTGTTAAATATCTCATAACTATGGGATTAAAATGAAAGTGCTTCTTCACTATACATGTGGGTGGCTCTTGGGTCTCCTAGGGCAAAATGGCTGTTCCCTTTGAATTGGCAGATAAAGAATTAAGCATGGGACTGGTTGACTCTAAGTCCCTCTTGGGCCATTTGTAACATGGCCCTATTACCTAGGTATTGCCGTCAGTGGTTCCATTTGTAGGTTACAAGCAGTGACATTTGACTTTTCATGTTCCTTATCAATTACCTAATCGGTTCATAAAGCAGAGACCTTGTTTATGGTAAGGTCAGTTACACACTGGCGCTTTGTCTACCACAATACCTAACCCAGTTTGCAGGGTGGGCCTTCATGGACCTTTAGACCCCTCAGTTCACATTAGGAAACGCTTCGTTTCCTACTGCCTACACTGCTTACAGTATACAAATAGCACTACCATTACTGCAGTTGAAGCATACTATTTTTTCCATTAATACATAAAAGAAAAGGTTGAACTAGAGCCAGTTGACTGCAACCCTTTCCTAAGGAATGTGATCACACTTTCCCCTCCAAATCAAAGATTGGGAGCCTTTGATGTGGTCAAGTTGAAGAACAGTCTGAAGACCAGAGTGGTTAGCATTGGCTTTAAGGTGTGGTGTATGGTACATTTTTACTGGCTAGTGAATTGTTCTTTCTGAAACTCAGCTTTGCTTCCTCTCTGTAAGAAATCATTTATATTTTGTAATAACTTGTACTTTTAAAATTCCAAAGTCTACTGACTGAGAAACATCCTTAGCTTTAGAATTCAGTGACTTCGTCTGCTGAAGTACTTTGTTGTCCTTTGGCAAAGAGTTGTGTCCTGTTTTCAAAACAAACCCAAGAATGTATTTGTAAAATGAAGTTCCAGTCGGAGACATTGCAGTGTGGTGTGGCCAGGCTCTAGAATTTCTGCTGGTCGCCATCTGTGTAAAACACAATGGCATTTTTGCCTAGGATGATGACAAATGTAATATTAAATATGAGTGGTTTGAGGTTGTGTTTTAGTTTCCCAAATTACTGGATAAACAGTTGACCAGAATGTTGTGTGCAGTCACTGGCCCCTTGTGCCCACAGGTATCTGCTTACTACAGGTATATCTGAAATTAGCTCCATGTCCCCTTGTAAAGTCACACAGTAGGAATATTATGTGTGTGTTTTTTAAAAAGTGCATTTACACTGACCCCAAAGTAAAAATGCTTTGGGTGTTAGAATATCTGGCTTACTGAAAATGGTATTTTTAGAAGCTGGGTTATTTTCAGACCTTACAAAATTCCTCCTTTAGTTTACCAGAGAGAGGATGTATGGGGAGCTAAGAGGTCACAACTTAAATTTCATAACACATACTGAGTCAGACCATGACTTAAAAACCCTTTAATTTCACACTAGATTTCTATGAATTTCTTAAGTGAGATCTTAAAAAAAAAAAAAAAGTGCCCTTTTATTCTTCTTCCCCCAGTAAAGGTCAAATAGCAGTGCCTGTCAGTTTTTCAGTCAGGAAGTTCAAAAAACATTCCTGGTGTGCGTGTAGCCCTTCCTTAGCCTAGCGTGAATCCCATCTCAATACCCCACCCCCAATCGTATTGCAGGCATACTTAAAAATAGTAATTACAGAAAAGCTTTTCTCAAAGCTGTATTTTGGTGAGTGTGCTCAATACTTTGGATGTTTTAGTGTTTTGGTTTAAGACGAGTTTTTCCAAATCAACTCTTAGCACACACTAACTTACAGTTTTTGAAAGCCAACACTTTTAGAGCTCGAAATTTGCTTTAAAGAAGGGGGGGGGGTCATAGTAACTAAATCCGGTGTTCATACAGCCACGTGGGAGTTGTGTTTAAAGATACTGGTGTGGAAACTGCTTAGTTCCATATGAAGAAACTCTGGTATTGATGGATAGCATTTTAAGAACAGACGTGGTTAATTTTTGTTGGGCCATGGGCTATACATGAGACTGTGCCTTCCACCTACTGTGCTCTCCTTGCTACCGGGCCTCTTAAGTGTTTTTCAACTTGGGAGTATTTGGATCCTTAAGATCTGTTTCGGTAGCTGGTAGGCTTGTTCTGAAGTACAGAGGGTAAAAGTGGGCGCTAGTGGGCGCTGTGGATCCGTAGAAGTCACAGCCGTGGTGCAGTTCTCAAAATCGGTCTTGGGCAAGCAACCGAGAACCACAACTGCCACTTCTCTGACTGATAGTCGTCCGGGTCAGCCCTAACTTCCCGGCCACTGTGGGGTCGCGGGGTCTCTCGGGAGCTAGTGAAGAAAAATCCACTCAGACTTTGGCAGTGGAGCTTTGGAGGCGCTGTTCTTGCGGAGAGAGGACCGGAAAGGGAGCGGGCGCACGGAGATAGGCCCGGGGCGCACGGAGTTGGAGCGCGGGGTCGGGATGGGCGGCAGACGGGCTCTCACTGCCTGTGGGCAGCTAAGGCTCGCAGCCTCGCGGGAGTCTTTTTTGACTTGCGTCAGGCCGGGCTGGATCACTTGGTGCCAGAATCAAGCTAGAAGACCCTCAACTGGAGGCGCAAAGGAATCCGCGAAGGACTAGGGCGCCGTACGCGCGGGGGGCGGCGGGGAGCGAGCGCCGCACGGCGGAACGCTGCGTTCGCCAGGTCTCGCTCTGTCTTAACGAGGGCACTCGCCAGCCCAGGCACTTGCAGGTCGAGGCCACCCTGCCGTCGCGAGTGGCTAAGAGGCGGCCAACCCTGTGCCCTGCGCCTCACGGGGCCACTAGTGCGAGGTCCCCGGCGCCCTACGTGGCTGGTCCCGGGGGCGGGGCTCACCTGTCAGGGGCGCCGTACCTCTGGGCGCCCAGTGTCGGATAGGGGCGGCAGACGGACGGGAGTGCTGTCCAATCAGCGCGTGCTCGCGGCGCGGCGAGCCAATGGACTGCATGCGACTGGGCGGGGCCCCGCGTTTATAGTGCTCTGACAGCGCGCTGGGCGCGCTGACTCTCCGCGGCGGGGACTGAGGCACCGGTCGGATCGCGGAGCTGCGCGCTGAGCGGGTCCTGGCGCCCTCCCCGCACACAAAGGCCCGCGCGCGTCAGACGCCTGCGGGGGTCCCAGTGCTCTCCTGACTGCTTAGCGGCGGCGAGTTGCGAGGATTCAGGAGGCGCCCTTTCTCTCTGCGCTCCAGGACATGGAACCGCGCCGACGAGGCGCTCGCTTGCCCGGGCCGCTGCCCGCTGTCCTGGATCTATAGTCAGGCGGCCCCTCTCGGGGAGCAGCACCCGCCACCTCACACCGACTGGTCTCTCCGCTGCGGGCCTTTGTCCCGGCCCAGTGCCCTCGCCGCGCCCGCCCTCCGCGGCTGGCCCGGCACCCTGGAGCCGCACGGGAGCCGGCTGTCCCAGCTGCGTCCGGCGCGGCGCCCCGGAGCCCCGAGTCCGCCGAGCCGCCGCGCCCCGCGCGTTCGACCCCACCCCGCGCGCTGAGGGCAGCGCAGGGTGAGCGCACCTGGCCTCGGCGACCGCGGGAGCGGCGCGTCCGCCGGGGAGGATTGGTGGTCGCGACCGGCGGCCGGTCCCATCGCGCCCCGGAGTACGCAGAACTGGGAGCGGTTTGGCCATGGCCATGGCCCGGTCCAGGAGGGACTCTGTGTGGAAGTACTGTTGGGGACTTTTGATGGTTTTGTGCAGAACTGCGATCTCCAGATCGATAGTTTTAGAGCCTATCTACTGGAATTCCTCGAACTCCAAGTAAGTGGCGTCCATGATCCTTCCCTCTTCCGCGGTGCCCTCGGCCGGCGCCCCGTGGGTACGCCGTATGGTCGGGGCGGGAGGAGGCCCTGGAGCCTGTTTCTAGAACCTGGGGCTCCTGTCCCCCACCCCCCACCCTTCCACATTTCTCTAGGTGAGGACCGGCTGAGCTAGAGAGCGCGGGTTCCAAGGGTACTCTTTTTGGGGCTCCAACCTCAAGTGCTCTAGGGGTTCCAAAGCCCTGGCGACTCGGTGGCATGTCCGGAAAGGTGTCTGATGGCGTTACCCGGCCCTCCCTTCTTTTTCGAGGACGGAGAACGTTGCCACTAACCGGGCTACAGACACACACTGGCGGGCTACAGGGACTGGAGAGATGCTGCGCTTGCGAGGAGCGCGGGAGCCACGGGTCGGGGCCCAGCGAGAAGGCGACAAGAACTGAGGGTCTGGGGTAGTGGAGAGTCCCTTTGAAGTAGGGACGCTGGGCCCGGGGCGTCCCTGAGCCCGGGTGCCTCGGCGCCCTTTCCCTAGCCCAAATGTGTGCGGGGAGCTCGATGGCTCGGCCGTAAACTCCGGCGGCGAGCCCTCTGCATGTCGGCCTCTCTTTTCGCGTCCCAACTGGTGGTCTAGCTCCCGTGCGGCGCGGTCCGCTTGGGTGGCTTAATTTTAACGACGCCTTCAGGGCCCTACCCAGTCAACGCTGCAGCCTTTGCACTTGGGGGATCGGGAGTCCCTTGTTCATACTTGCTTTTAGCAAAGCTCACAGTCGGGAGAAAACCAGGCCTGAGTAACTTTCAGGTCTGGGCTCCCAGGGTGCGCTCCGCGTTTCGAAAATGCTAGCCATCCCTTGGTATATGCAGCCATGGCCCCAGTAACCGCGCCTGGGTGCTGCCTCTTATCTCATTTTCCAACCATCGCCAGAAAGTGCTGTGCGGAATTCTGGACTCAGCCCTAGGAGAGCGTGGAGACCCGGCTGTCTCCTAGCCGGACTCAGACCTTTCAGATTAGAAGCAAAATCAATGGCCTAATTGAAGTTGAGCGTGTGGTGCACGGCTTCAGAGTAGAGGTGAACGAATTGTTTTTTTCTTTTTCTTTTTCTTTTTTTTTTTTTAATTACCCCATAAGCAAAGAATTGTACCTACTCTCTTGAAAGTGGTAAATTTTAAATTCACCAACATAACTGACCAAACATGTTTCCCCAAGAAGGAGCAAAAAATAATCTACAGTTGTAAATGACCCAAAACGTTTTTTTGCGTGCTGCCAGGAGGCCCTTGTTTTAAAGTTACTGAGGCCCCCTCTAGTGTAGTCTTCATCTGTTAAATAATTTTGTTTTGTTTTGTTTTGTTTTTTAAAGCGAGGTGTTTGCATTTGCTCTCCTGGCGTGGTATCTTTGCAGCCACACGGGATCTACAGGCACCTGGTGGTGCCAGAAGGCGCCTGGCTGGGATCTGAGCGCTGCAGCCTTCTTCACTCAGACTGGGGCCCTGGTGGTGGCTGCTGCTGACGCTCGCCGTGCCTACAGAGGTCACCCTTCCCTGCCGAATGTTAGCTGTGGGCGCGCCCATCCCCCCCCCCTCCCTTCCCCGGGCTGCCTGTTTTCTCCACTTTGCACTTTCACTCACAGCCTCTTTTGGAGAGGCTGAGTCTTTCCCCCCCCCCTCCGGTTCGGATTTAATATTTATATTTAAATCTAGTTTAAAGAAGTTCCACTGAAGCCCTTCCGAGCAACATAACCGTCTTTTGCGCTCCTAGTGACCACTATACTTGGGTGTGCCGCCGGAAGGATTAGAAATAACGAGTTGTTTAAACCCCACCACCGAGCACACCTAGCACCTGGAGAATAATGTCTTCGATTTGAAACGTGTTAAGGGAGGGAGTGGTGACTTAATTTACATTTACTATTTGATCTTCAACAGTATAGTTTTCCGAGCTGTGGCCACAGATGTATAGAGAGCTGCTAGGGCCCTGGGTATTGGAGGGGCAGGACCGTGCAATTGGTGTGATTACTCCCTGGCCTCCACAATAAAGTGTCTTGGAATTTTCCTGAGGATGGCTGGAAGTCTTTGGAAAGCCTGTGTGGCTGAATGCTGTCTGTGAGATCAGAAAGACGTCTTCCTAGGAAGAGTAATACAAAAGGGCCTTTTAGTATTTAGTGCCTGGCATGGCCTCCCTAGTTCACTTTTCCAGAGGAAAGTTTCTGTAGATAAAATGCGGCGGGTAGGTGGGTAATCGGATGCTTGAAAGCTTCACTTCACTTTTCCTGAACTGTGGGACAAGTGGCTTGTCATGAAGCAGGCATTGGTAATTAGATTTGTTTCATTCTGGGGTCAGCCTTTTTAGCAGGTGGTGGACACAGGGAGCACGCAGCAGCTGTGTGCATGTAGAGCCCAGGAAAATCCTTTGTAAACTGGAGTCTCCATAACTACTTTAATCACATTGCCTGCCATCCCGTCCTGGAGAGTTTATGTAATAATCAGAAGTTCTGTGTACTCAAAGATTATGCGGCTGCCCTGTCAGATTAGTCACATTGTATCTGAAGATGCTGGTGCCGCTTAGGTCAGTTTTCAACTGTTTTTAAGTTCTGGAAAGAGGAGCAACGCCTGGTAACCATTTCTAATTAACATTTCGGTAGAATACCCTCTCCAGAGTGGTGCCTGCCTGTTGTTGTTTTGGTGAGTAATAGTTTCACTTAGGATTAGCAACTCTACACTGACATAGTATTCTGAAATAAGTTACACCCTGGAAGACTTCCTTCCAGTATAAATTTATGTCTGGGGTTTTTATTCTATAGGCATTACATACGAGTTAATTTACAAAGCACCCTGCTTTTCCCTTGTAATGTTTTTCCACACATAATACTGAATTCCTGAAATTGACTGAGTTGATACAAAAGAATGGCTGGATAGTATCCAGATAACCTAAAACACAGGCCTCTCCCTAGTCAGGCTCTGAATAAATACGGGCCTGTCAGGTTGATAAACTAAACTACAATGGATAGCACTGTTTGAATAACCGGTCAATAACATATATATGCCAGCCTACCTTCCATTGTGTCTGAAATTTCTATTTTTGTAGATAAACAAATGCAGATTCAGCCTTGATTGAATAGCCCCTTGAACCGTGCTCCACAGTTTGCATTTGGGCCAGTCTTGCTGGTTTTAATAGAGAGGGGGGTTGGGGGAGAAGCAAACCACAAGGCACCGGGGTTGGAATGGCTACCGCTCACATGCACAGTCCTCACGCTTTGTCAGGATGATAGACTGTAGGTTGTGCGTTGCCCTTGTTCCACAGCAGAGGCAGGCAGAACACAAAGACAAACGTGGGTGCCTTTTCTGATGAGAATCTGAGAGCCATGCGTCCCGGGACTGAACTTCTTAACCTCCCGCAATTACAGCTTCCAGCCCCAAAAGGAGGGTTGAGGCTAAGATGATTTGCTGGGCCCTTGGTTCTAAATGGTTGACAAAGCCTAGCTCTTGACACTTGTCCTACTAATGCAAAGAAATGCAAATGACCCCAGTGGTTCTGACTCTGCAGCTAGAGCCTGAAGACAGGTGAATTAACCATCCCCAGGGACCACCTAAAAAGACCTTGTGTTGGAATGGGTTCCAGTCTGCTGGAGAACTGGCGGGCTTATTAGCTTTTCCCAGAACCTCTTCCCACTTACTAAGACGAATCCTGTTGGCAGGTCCACAGGATAACCTCCTTCAGACCTGCAGTGTGGGCACCGGAGTAACTAAATCCTTGTTATCTAATCTTCGACTGAAATATTTTGGGTCGCTCCGGGGAGCTTAGTCTGTTGAAGCCGCATTTCAGAAGGCATTCACGGAATGGGAGACTATTCCAGATCCAAGCATGACTGAAGGACATCGTCATAGAAGTGGGAGTGGCGGGGAACAGCAGACCCCCCTGGGGAAAAGAATTGCTTTAAGGAATGATATTTCTTTGACATTCTAATGAAAACTTTATTCTTAAGATATATAATTACAGATTGGACATTTAAGAAGCCCCCATCTCCAAAAGAGATGATTGAAATGTCTCTAGTGACTGCCTTCCTTTGCTGAGTAAAGAATCCTGTTTTTCAGGTCACTTACACTTCTGCATAGAGAGAAGTGTTGGGTTGTTTAAAATATTTTGGTTAAAATATGCAGATCCCGTAGAACTATAAGCTTCTGGAGAGGAGTGAGCTCTTTCTCTAGGTAGGTTCCCCTCCCACCCCACCCCCTATAAAGGGGTGGATTAGAAGGGGGCTGAAGCCAGGAATAAGAACAGCCCAAAAGGAAGGATAGCAAAGGAGACGTGTTCCGAACCGCCTGGAAGAAAACTCCTGTGGCTTCATTGTCTCTGCAGTGCTGAAGAATACAAAAGCAGGCAGTCAGCCCTTCTCCCATGATGGGAGATGCAAGCCGTTGACGTGGCTCCCCTGTTTAACTTGTTTAATTCTCATTTTAAATTCAGCACTATACTGGGGCCCCGTGTGAACTCTGAAGATTTCTTTAGTAATCCATTTTGTAGTTCGGAATCAAAAAAAAAAAAAAAAAAAAAAAAAACAAAGTGAAAGGGTCTGACACAATTTGCTTTTATTTTTAGGCAAATCAACCCTGGTCATAGTTAATAAGGGGATTACAACCCCGGCTACGTCTTTACAGATGTAAAGTAAATCAAGGGCAGAGCATAAAGAAACTGATCCCTTTTGATTGAAGTACGGTAAAAAGGCATAGAGAAGCTAGCGGCAGTAATCTGATTGTATGGCAATAAAACCACCATTTTCTGTCTTTCAGATAAAAATAATGTGGTAAATCCACGCAGTTCATGAGATGTAAAGGCAGATAAAGGGGAAGCCATGGCAACATATAGATTAGCTTGATGTTGGAAATGACACGTCCCTGAAAAGGGTGTGGGGCGAAGGCCCTTGCTCCAGGCTGTTTGGTATTATGTGAGAGCCACACAGACTTGGGAACTGGGATTAAGAATCATGAAAGCTCCACTTGTGGTCTGGGATGGCTGAAGCCGAGAAGGGGAGCTGTACAGTTCTTGTTCATTGGTGGAAGATAATATGGCCAAGGTAGCTTTCATTGACGGCCTTTTCATAGACCCGAGATGGAGGCTGATTAAAACTCACAGCTCGCTGCAGTCCTTAGGGTCTGGAAGCTTTTCCTGCTTAACTCTTGGCCTGACAGAGCCAGCCATTCTGTAGGATTAACTGCCCTTCACCACCCTTGCCTTCATCTATTTGGGCTTCGGGTAGAGGCCTGCTGGGCAGCAACAGAGACCAGAAGGAGGATAGGTAGGCCTTGAATGATCTGAAAAGAAAACAGAGGCCTTTTGATTTCAGGGCACCCCCTCCCCCGCTCTGGGGCGGGGGTGTATCTTTGCATTGCCAAGGCAAAGACAAGCTTGAGCTGCTGGCCCTTACCTGGGCCTCTATCTCTTCTGTGAGGTTGGTCGTTTCTTCCCTGGGGAAATTTAAGAAAAAAAAAAAAATAAATAACAGGTTACAATCTTGAAAACGGTAAGATTTGGTTAGTTCAAATATCCATCTATTATATCAAAGCTTGGATTCCAAAGGTTCCGGGCTTTCTTGACCACTGTGATCGGTAATCTGCGAGTTGGCTGGGACAGGCTCCCTGGTGGAAATGACGCCATTATAAAATAATGGCGCCAACCCACACTAAAGGCAAGAACAGGAGCTCTTGGTGGTGTTGACTGTGACTGCCCTCTGTCCCCAACAGCTTGTAAGGGAACTGGACTTTAGTGCTGGTCTTCTACACTACCCATTTTAGTCAGTAGACAAAGTGAGCCATTGACTCCTTGCTGGGTTAGGTGCAGAGTGACACCCAGAACTGGTTCAAGCCACCAGAAAGGAAATATTTGCTTTATCGTCATCTTTTGGCATTTTAAGAAAGTCTTACTATTTCTTCAGGACAAGGGCTTTCTTCATGGAGTGGGTCTTGGAGGTTAATTTACACACGGAATCTGGGAGCTGTCTAACAGGAGCATGAGGGTTGAAAGCCTCTTCTAAACCTGCCTCCATACAGATGATAAAGATTGTTATTAAATATTCTCTCTAGATCCATTTTATTAACTTTCTCCCTGGTTCTCACACTGGACCATAGTTTGGGGGTGTGGATAGGTCCCCTTGGGATCTGCTTTTCTCACTACTCTGAGAATTATGAGAGACTTCCACTGTAGTATATCGAAACACCTGCTAGTTTGCACCTTCCTCTCTATCTTAATTCTGAATCTATACCAAAAAGGGCCATTGGATTTGCTGAGATTCATCAAAAGGGAGGGACACCCCTAATTTACAAGCTGGTCACATCCCAGCACCTTTCATTCTCCATTTGACAATGATTGCTAATGGCCCATTCAACTAAAGTATTTGCTTGTTAGCGGGGAACAGAGAATGATAAATGTCCAGCAAGCTTGCCGCCTCCTTCAGCTTTTCACACACAGACTGGTGCATATTTATGGCGGGCAACCCGACAAAAGGAGAAGCTGAATCGCCTTGGCCTCCAGCTTTCCGTGAGGCACAGGGTTAAAGTGATTAAAGAGCTGTGCAGGAGAGCCCTGCATCTGTTTACTGACCGTGCTTTCCAGGGCCCTCCATTCTCCAGAGCGTACCTGCACGATCCATGTAGAAGTGTCCTCCTCTATCAGAATGGAGGGCTCAGACAAGTTGTATGGAAGTGGAGCTGGGTTCCCAGTGTGGCAGCATTTCAAGGGTTGCAGCATTGGGGTTAGCAAGGGACTCATTCAAATGTTTTCCATGTCCAAAGTCAGACATATAATTCTAGTGCGGAGCTCTCTGGGTCTGGGATGCATACTTGGCTGATTTCAAATTTTAAAACCACAGTGGGGAAAAAGCTCTCTCACAGAAAGCAGGACCCTTCTGCCCAGTTCTCTCCACAGAACAGGAAGAACAAATAGTCTCTGAGTGAAGAAGGTAGAATTCATACCTTCCCTCCTCCCCTGCCTGCATGGGGGAAGATTGGAAGTGCCCAGGTGGAGCGCTTTCCTAGTGCAGTGGACGAGCCACTGGTGAGCTACACACTCAGAAGACATCCCTTTCATCGGCATTGTAAATAGATCCTACACAGAATGGTTTTAAAAAATCCAGCTCACTTTCTCTGTTGAAATTCAGTCATGTCAAATTTTAATCACAGTATTTATAGCACTCCCCTAATGGTGGGGCGCAGACAGCCACCGAGACATTTATCTGTACTTCTCATGGACACTCATCTTGAACCTCCCTAGAATTTGTGTGAGTGATGCTCCTAAGTTCCTGTACAGGGAGTGATGAGGTACGTGACTTGTGGGGCAGCTTGCTGGCTGGGCTGTTCCCTTGCCTCTGTGTATCTCATGGAGTTTCTATCCTTCGAGACAAAGTTGCCTTTGAGATGACCTCTTCCATCTACTCACCGGATGGCAGATGATCCCCAGGCACAGCATGGTTGGTCACACCACTCGATGAAAACCCTTTGGCCCTTGCCTTTTCCTAGCTTGTGTTACCTTCCTGAGTTCCTAGCACATCCAACCTCAGTTAGAATCCTCTAATGATTGAACCGAGTGGGCTAAATCAGGTAAATCTCCAACTCAACAATGTATCTAATTGAAGGAGTTACATTTTCCATGTAACTGGTCATCTGGATACTTTTAGGTTTCAAACAAGCTCTTGTAGGTCTTGAATCTCCTCTTTGTGTGAGAAAACAGATCGTGAGGGAAGACTAGAGTTCCTCTAGAAGCATCCTGTTCTGTATGATCTACATCAAACAGTCTCTTTCCAGCCCTCCTTTGCAATCCTGTAGGCTTGACAGCTAACCCCAGGTCTCTATGTACAGGGCGGCTTCCACGCATGCTCAGGTGCTTACCACCTGCTCTATCTGCAAGGCAGGGGCGGACTCTGCTTCATTTCGGCAGTTCATTCACCTCTGACCCTTGTGGGCATCCAGTAAGTATTCGTGGGATGGGCAGGCACAACCCAGATTTATGTTGTTGGTTGCCTGTGTTTTTATCACCTGCTGTCAGAGATCCAAGATCCACCCTCCAGAATCAGGGCCCCTGAACTCAAGGGTACCAAAGTCAGTTGCCTTTGGGGATTGTGAAAACTGGTTTCTGGACCCAACCCTGAGTTTCTGATTCCTGAGGGCTAAGGTGGGGCTGGAAGATAAACACTTTTATTGCAAGTTCCCAGATGCTACTACCAACTACTGGTGGTGATGGGAAACCATTTGGGAGAACAGTCTTGGGTCAGCCTTTTCTGGAAGAGAATCTAGCAGTCTTCCTACTTTCAAAGGCTGTTTAGGACCCAGGAGGAAATCTGGCCTTTACCCTGCCTCTGTTCTTCCTTATAGAGGTTACAAGGGCCCAAGACAATTGGCAGTGGTAACTTGATTAATTAATTCAGTAAGGCCCTACGCCAAGAATAAAGTCAAAGCAGAAACATCTCTTTACTTGCTATTTTTGCTTTGGTTTGGTTTTTGTTTTGTTTTGTTTTGTTTAAAATTTCTCGGTGTAGCCCTGGCTGTCCTCTGTAGACCAGGATGGCCTTGAACTCAGAGATCTGCCTGTCTCTTCCTCCCTGGTTCTGGGATTAAAGTCATGTACCACCATCCCCTGGCTCACTCCTTGGGATCTGAAAGCCAAGTGAAAACAGAAATATTCCATTCTGGGATATCATGGTGTTATATGTAGAGAGAGAGGACAGAAGAGGGGGGAGGGGAAGGTAGCCAGGCCAGGGGAGCAGTCCAGGCGAGAAGGAACTTGAGTTTTTAATGAGAGCAGTACCTTTAAGCAAAGTCACACTAGACTGCTGGAAAACGGCAGTGCACAAGCTAGGACGGTTTGGCCTAGAGCAGTGTCTATAATGTGTTGCGCCTCTGAATATCCACAGCACAGAGTCAAATCCCATGCGTGGAAAAAACAGATCCTGTGAGACAGCAACTCATTGATCTCAACAGTCTTTTTGATGTGGGGATTATCAGTACCCATTGTTTTAAAAGTGAGTGTCATCATGGGCAAGTCTGGCCATTGATTTCACCAGGACGGTGGCTGATCAAGGGCTTCACCTGTGTGAGCCAATCCTTGCTTAGCCATTGATTGGCTGTGCAGTTTAGAACAATATGCTCTGTGTTGCTCATCCGTCTACCATTAGATTAGAGACAATCACATAGTGACGAGAGAGAGAGAGAGAGAGAGAGAGAGAGAGAGAGAGAGAGAGAGAGAGAGAGAGAGAGATAAAACTGTGGTCAGGATTAAATGTGTAAAGGGCCTGGCTCTGAGCTTGGCACCCGAAACCAGGAGACATCAGCTACTGTTAATCACGTTTACTGATGTCTCCTGAATACCATCCCCATGCAAGGAAAAAAAAATGAAAACACACTTTGCTAATGAAGACCAACACTAGTATTTTAAGCTCTCTAGTTGTTTAGTTTTGTTTGTTTGTTATTCCTACTGACTCTTTAAGACTTTCTGTTCTATGAAGCACCTTTTAATTCTCTTTTCTATTACCAGGCTGGACCCTCTTGCTTTGCTCCCCCCCCCCGCCCCCCACCAGTGCTGTCTTAGAACACAAGTGCATGTACAAGCCTTAGACACTCTTGTTCAACTGTTCTTTGTAAAAACCATTTTGTGTATTCTGATAAAAGATGTCTGTCCTTGAATGAGTATATGAATCCAACCTGGGTTCTGGGATGGGCAGTGTGGCTTCCCCCACCCCCACCCCCACCCCCATGTTTAGAACCCTAGCTTCCTGTAGATCCCTATTTTACATAACAACAATTGAATCCCGCACTCTCCAAATACCAAGGTGCTACCGGTCCAAGGGC